>NW_018023791.1:0-8227 GCF_002006095.1 Pseudomyrmex gracilis | reverse complement strand
GACAGGAAATGACGAGTGTGCACTCGTGATGCACCTTCCTCGTACTTAGGAATGACAGGAAGTGACAAGTGTGCACTTGTAATGCACCTTCCTCGTACTTAAGAACAACAGGAAATGACGAGTGTGCACTCGTGTGCACCTTTCTCGTACTTAGGAATGACAGGAAATGACGAGCGTGCACTCGTGATGCACCTTCTTCGTACTTAGGAATGACAGGAAGTGACAAGTGTGCACTCGTGATCCACCTTCCTCGTATTTGAGAACGACAGGAAATGACGAGTGTGCACTCGTGATGCACCTTCCTCGTACTTAGAAATGACAGGAAGTGACGAGTGTGCACTCGTGATGCACCTTCCTTGTACTTAAGAACAACAGGAAATGCCGAGTGTGCACTCGTGATGCACCTTTCTCGTACTTGAGAATGACAGGAAACAACGAGTGTGCACTCGTGATGCACCTTCCTCGTCAACGGAATAACAGGAAACGACGCAGGGTGAACAGGAGTAACCAAGAGTAATCAGAACGACGTAAACCGACTAAATGTTACGCTCGCGTGCGAGGTATAAAAGAGGAATTATTATTATTATTATTGACATGTACTCTTACCATTTAACAAACTCAAAGTCAGATTCGATCTGCGCACGCAAGGTTATCCTAAGTGTAGACGCAAAAAAACTATTCTAGGTCTAAAATATTCTAAGTACCGACACGAAAAAAATTAAAATATTCTAAGTCCTAACTGGAAGTAATTAAAATATTCTAAGTCCCGACACAAAAAAAAAATTAAAATATTCTAAGTCCCGACACGAAAAAAAATTAAAATATTCTAAGTACCGACACGAAAAAATTAAAATCTTCTAAGTCCTAACTAAAAACAATTAAAATATTCTAAGTTCTAACTGGAAGTAATTAAAATATTCTTAGTACCAACACAAAAAAATTAAAATATTCTTAGTCCCGACACAAAAAAAATTAAAATATTCTAAGTTCTAACTGGAAAAAATTAAAATATTCTAAGTTCTAACTGGAAGTAATTAAAATATTTTAAGTACCGACACGAAAAAATTAAAATATTCTAAGTCCTGACTGGAAGTAATTAAAATATTCTAAGTTCCGACACAAAAAAATTAAAATTTCCTAAGTTCTAACTGGGAGTAATTGAAATATTCTAAGTCCTGACTGGAAAAAATTAAAAGATTCTAGGTCCCGATACGAAAAAATTAAAATATTCTAAGTCCCGACTGGAACGAATTATTCCGAACTGACGTTTTCGCGAAGCGAACTGAACAGGATGACTCTCAGAGAGAGACTGTGTGTCCAGACCGATCGCTCCGGCCTTTTATATAGCGTCCCAAATACGCTGATTTCAAATTGCAGCATATCGTCTTGATAAAACGTTGTTTTCGGTGGTTAATGTTAATCGGCGTTGTAGACGCCCGGGTTTGTTGTCGAATTCATTGGTGGCACCGGGTTTGCTCAAACGCTCCAAATCGTGTATGAGTTCGACAACGCGAGCATTAACGACGATAACGTTGTAGTGCGATATACGTGAGGTTGCGCAGCAAATGTCAAGCAAAATAATATCAATTGTCACGTCCGTAGACGTGGCCATGGTGAGCCCCGGTTGACCCGATTTACATTTTTGTTTTTTTTCTCTATTTTTCTCTTGTTATCTTATTTTATTAGCATGTGTTGTCAGTAGTATCTCCCATTGTCAAGCATCCGCAAAGACGTTAAACTACGGTCCGAACCACTGTGTCATCACTTAAACTTAAGAAGTTACTACTTCGAGTCGCGTTTTTGTACCTACCAATTTTGCAAGTGTCGTTTTCACTGTTGTTTTGCATTCATTGTGTTCATATAACTGCTTTTAACGTNTACTACACGTTTTGTTAGCCTACGAGAAAAATTTAGCTGTTTTACCTTATGATAAAGTCTGATTGGTCGTCCTCCTAGTAACAAGCAATCTGATTGGTCAGTCGTTTTATCGTGGATTCCGACTCGCCAAATTCTTGTAAGTCATCTCCTGTAATTCTTTTCCTAAAAATCGACCGAGAAGTTGGTTAAAAACTCGTAAAATCATCTGATTGGTCAAGACAGTTTTCTGTCGCTTCTAAGTCTCTAGACTCCTACAAGTCGCAACAACTGTTGCCTTCTTCAAAATTTGTTCAGGAAGTCGGTCAAAATCAGTAAAAACATCTGATTAGCTGATTGCCTGGTGACAAACAACCTGATTGGCTGAAATGCAAAAACTTGCCGCATTAGTTGACAAAGCACGTAGCAACTACGCCAAGTTAGCCTTTTCTTGAAATTCACGTTTTAAATCATTGAAAAGGGTAAAAGAAATCTCATTGGTCAACCATTTCAGTAAAACGCGTTTGATTGATCAGTAATTTGTTACAGTAATTTGTAGTTTGTTACAATTTCTGGACTCTCTGGACGCCTGCAAGTAGGGTCTACTAACTCTTTCTCGTAAGTACGTTCAGGAACATGGTCAAAAGATCGAGAAACGATTTGATTGGTCACTAGCTATATCGCGTCTTTTAGCTCCTTAAACCTGTGTGAATACCACCCGGTAAGTCTCGTTCAAAAAAAATTACTTCAAAAACCCGGTTAGAAATCAAAAAGTGTTCTGATTGGTCAAAACTATCTTCCTTAAAAACACCGCCTTTAGGCTTTGCGCTTTTTGACCATAGCGTATAGACTTCAAGCAGATGCAAGTACGGTAAAATAAGCCGGAAGACACAAAGTTAAGAGGTAACTCATGCCGGTAACGGGTTCTATTTATAACTACCGTTCCTTTCAGTACCAGAGTTGGTAGTGTTACCGGTACCATCATTTTACCGTACTTAACATGTGCCACGGTCGGTAAATTAACATTTGCCAAAAACCAAGTTTCCGAATAATTTCACGAATAATCAACCCGCGTTAGTTATCATCATGTTTCTGTTACCGTTAGTCATAAGTTAAGTAACTCAGGTCAGAACCAGGCGGCAACCCGTAAGTTGCAAAAGTAGTATTTCAGAAACTAAAAGAGATAAAAAAAAACGGTTTGCACCATCGTCTTCAGCGTAAAAAACTGCAAAATACCAGTGTGTTTTGGAACGTTTAACTATTGTTGGTAACAAACGATTGTTTAAATAATTAAAATTATCAACTTTTTATTATGTGATATTTTGCATCTAAGTAATAAAATGAAAGATCAAAAAATCGTTTTTTGATAACTCTTATGGTTCGCGAGATATTTAAATTGTTTATTTTCACTCATCGCCATAATTTACAAACCAGTGGATGAAGGGCCTCTGTAAAATTAATTTTGCCCTAGCTGTCTTAGTTCTCGAGATATCCTAAATTTACAATATCGACTATGTGTCATTGAACACAGCATGTGTTAATAAACAAAATGTTTATGTTCGTCAAAATTTATCTTGACAAATTCCGGGACTTTTCGGAAACTTTTCAACTTCCCGGTGGTGGTTACTGCTGTTAGTATGATTCTTTATGTTATGAGTTAATTTTATTATTACCCCATGTCTTTATTAATTAATTCTACATTATTATAATAGTTTCTATAATTTACGTTTTTATAATTCTGACATAATAATTATATTCTGTTTTGTTATTGTAACCGCATATATATCTATCGATCTGTATAATAGTTAAACAATTAGCATTATTAGCGTTTTGTAAATTAGTTCAGTAGTCTTAAATGTACAATTAACCTTTTAATTAATATTTAGGTAATTTAGGCAAAACGTAAAACATTCTGTAATATTTGTGCGCGAAGTGTTCCCACGGCAAAGTTTGCTTGTGAGGGGCCAGGGTCACTGGCTTGGCCGGGCAAACGGCCCGAAGTAGAGATAAGGCACGCGCCGAGATAAGGGACGCGTAGGACCGCGGGCCGTTGGCGGCCACGGGACCGTTGACCAGGAGCCGGTGACCGCTGGACCCGTGGGACCGTGCAGCATCAGCGTATTTGGGACGCTATATAAACGGCCGGAGCGACCGGTCCGGATACACAGTCTGTCTCTGAGATTCATCCTGTTCAGTTCGCTTCGCGAAAACGTCAGTTCGGAATAATTCTTTTCAGTCGGGACTTAGAATATTTTAATTTTTTTCGTGTCGGGACTTAGAATATTTTAATTACTTCCAGTTAGAACGTAGAATCTTTTAATTTTTTCCAGTCAGGACTTAGAATATTTTAATTACTTCCAGTTAGAACTTAGAATCTTTTAATTTTTTCCAGTCAGGACTTAGAATATTTTAATTACTTCCAGTTAGGACTTATAATATTTTAATTTTTTTTTGTGTCGGTACTTAGAATATTTTAATTTTTTCGTGTCAGAACTTAGAATATTTTAATTTTTTTTGGGACTGAGAATATTTTAGACCTAGAATAGTTTTTTTTTGCGTCTACACTTAGGATAACTTTGCGTGCGCAGATCGAATCTGACTTTGAGTTTGTTAAATGGTGCTCGCGAAATTTAACGATATATCGACCGGTAGAAGAGTGGGAGAAGTGCCACTTTGCTTACATTGATTTTAGCGCGGAACACACCGACAATTTTTATACGCTCCAGGACCCCACGGTGTACATACTTGACGGTCTTTTGATTTAATCCAAAACAGAAGACCCTATCCTACCTCCCGGTCATATCTTCATCCTCCGCCCCGGTAAAGCCCCAGGGTTGACCAAAAAGGGAGGACGTACGTCCGGCAGGTGTAAACGGCCGCAAGACCGTGACCCGGTCTCTGGAACGTAACGCAATAAAAATAATTATTGGGATTGAACTTGGATAATGCGGAGCAATCATTACCAATGATCAACTTTATAATTTTATTGTAACAGAATTTGTAACAGGAACACGCATGTAGTATAATTTTTTTCATAATTATGCAAGTTAGAATTGGAAAAGTAGAATTTTCCTTGTGTTTTTAATGATTGAATCAGCAGACAAAGCTTACACTATTAAATAACATAAGAGAGAGATACTGACTATTACCCCCCTCTAGTATACTTCTTACTTTAAGAAGATTTATTAGCTTCGGTGTTAGAACTAGGTGAACAGTATATCTTCCTCTATTCTCAAATATATTCTACAAAAGTGCGGCAGTAAATTTAGCAATTTTTTCTCTACATATTGCAGAAAGTTTTGTAATTATAAGAGCTAGTTTTTTATGTCTACAATTATTAATATAACTTATAAAAATTTTTCCATAAATAAAACTCTTTTAATAGTCTGATTTATCTTAAGTACAGCTATTTTGCTTGTTTTATCACTACCTGTGCTAGCTGGTGCAATAACTATGCTTTCAAAAGATCAATACTTAAATACCTCTCATGAGGAGGAGATGCAATTATATACCAACACTTATTCTGATTTTTTGGACATCCAGAAGTTTATATTTTAATTCTACCAAAATTTGAAATAATCTCTCATATAATTATAAGTGAAAAAAGTAAAAAAGAAACATTCGAATCTTTAGGAATAATTTATGCAATAATAGCAAGTGGATTCCTAGGATTCATTGTAGAAGCCAATCATATATTTACAGTAGGAATAGATGTTGACGAGCTTATTTCACCTCAGCAACAATGATCATTGCTGTTTCCACAGAAAGTAAACTCTTTAGATAAATTACTACCTCGCACGGAAATGAAATAAATATAAACTCCACTCTTTTATGATCTTTGGGATTTGTATTTATATTTACCATAAGAAGGGTATCTGGTAGTATAATATTACATTTATCAATTGATATTGTATTACATGACACGTACTACGTTAGAACCTGTTTCCATTATGTCTTATCTCTAGGAATTGTATTCTCAATTATTGCAGGATTTATTCACTGATTCCCTCTTATTATTGGTTACGTTCTAGATGAGTTTTTATTAAATATTTAATTTTTAACAATATGTATTGGTGTCACCATAACCTTTTTCAACAGTTTTTAGGACTTAGAGAAATACCTCGCCGATACAGAGATTACCCTGACACATTTATTTTATGAAATATTATTTTATCAATAAATTCACTTATTTTAATTATAAGACTAATTTTACTTGCTTTCATTAGTTGCAAATCTTTAGCATAAAAAAAAAAATTATTTTTATATTGCACCAAAATTCGTCTATTGAATGAATACACTCTTATTCTTCTATATTTCATAGTTACAATAAAATTCTATCGACAAAGTAATTTAATATGGCAGACAAAGTGCCATTGTGTTAAATACCATATATGAAATCTAAATTTTTATTAAAAAGTAATACTTGAATCATAGGTCTTCAAAATTTTACTATTCCTATCTACGATATAATAATTGTTTTTCACGACTTCACAATAATAGTTTTAGATGATATTACAAAATTAATTGTTTTACTTATATCATCATTTTGATACAATAATTTTACTAATCAATTCTTTCTAGAAAGAAACATTATTAAAATCTTATAAACTATTGTTCCTATAATTACACTAATTTTTAGTGTTATTTCATTCATTAAAATTTTATATCTTACAAATGAAATATTAATAAGCAACATAACCAGTAAAGCCTTAAGTCAGCAATGATTGTGATCATACGAATATTCTGATATTATAAACCTAGAATTTGATTCGTTTATATCAAACAAACACAATTTTTCTTTTGCCTTATTACATGTTGACAAACGCTGCAATCTTTTTTTTAAATACTTTATTCGAATTTTAACCACTTCTTCAGAGGTAATTTAGATATAGTTTTAAAGCAACTTTATAGTTTATTTTATACTATACTAAATTTAGTATACTAATAGTAGTATTATTTTATTTATAAATATAGTAAATAAATAATTTACTCAAACAAATTAAAGTATCTTAAAAATTTAAAATCTAAATTAATGTTATAAGAAATTATTAAAGTATTACAAAGTATCAAAAATCTTATCTGCAAATATATAAATAAATATANAATTTAAATTTAAATTAGTCACAGAGGGTATACTCAATGACTAAAATTAACTTAGTGAATAAAAATATTAATAGCTTATAATTGTTTTGACCTAAGCAACTAATTAAAGTTAACCGAGCAAAAACTAGATATCAAAATAATCTAGCACCATATCACCTTTATAAGTTTATTTAAGATAATTATGAAACATTAACCTTACCATAAAGTTTATAGCTTTTAATCTTTCGAAAAAGATTGTAAATAAATTTAATTTTAATAATTACTGATACAAAAAATATTTAAAACTAATTATAATTAAATTAATAATAATATTGTATTTACATTACTAAAACCATTAATAAACAAAATTTAATTATTTTAAAATACAAAACAAACTGCTATGAGCATATAATTTTAAGTACAATAAAAAATCACCCAATTAATTATAGTAATTTAATTATACAAAAAATTCTTTTTCCTGAAAAGAATCATCTTATTGTAAATCAAATATTTTTTTAATAAACTAGAATTTCTTCATTAAACATTATGTAATCTAACAACAATTTCTAGTACCATTATAATGGTACGAGTTTTCTTATCTTCAAAATAGAAAGGACGGGCAAATTGTACATATTTTTAATTATATTCAAATAAAATTATTATATTATTCTACAATTAAATCTTATTTTATAAATAATAGTAAATTTATTAATTTATTTTACATACTGTTTTTAACACTGTAACTTATTTAAATTTTAACTAAACTACACTTTGATTTGAATTACTATAAATTTAAATATATTTTGAATAAAATATTTAATAATTTACTTCTCATGAACAATACATTAGGACAAATAAATTAAGTAAATCTTTTAGTGGACTATCACTTACTTGACAAGTTTCTCTAACTATAAAAATACCGCAAAATTCCTTAAATTTAATAATTTAAACATTGAATCTTTTAATTTAACTTAATAATTAAAATAATAGGATATCTACCCAAGCAGCAAAACTGGGCAAAATTACCTCTATTTGACTTTCTAATAGGTCTAAAAGTTTTGTCGACCAAGCCTTATTTACTACAAATCGAAGTCGAATGATGGTAAGTGGGGAAAAAAGTTGAAGTNATTTTATGGTCAAAATGAAGTAATGTAAAACATTTTGTCCTATGGGTCATAGTCCAATTTGNTCAACCGAACCAATTAGAAGATCGAATATTGGTAATATGTTGGTAATTCCGACTTAATTGTGACCAATTTTTTCATTTTTCTTTTCGTGACGCAGCTTTCTC
>NW_018023790.1:7258-9949 GCF_002006095.1 Pseudomyrmex gracilis | reverse complement strand
AAATAAACAGCTGTTCGTCCGCTCATCCTTGTCAACCCCCGCCCCGGGGAAAATTCGGGTATAAAAGCCGGCCCGAAAATCAGGGAAATGAGATCCGCTCCGATCTCCGGAGCCGCCGGGTAAACCGGCACCCGTCCCGTTCCGCTCCGGGAGAATCTTGGATTCTCCGCCGGGCAAACCGGCACCCGTTCTGCTCCGCTCCAGGGGGAATCTCGTATTCTCCGCCGGGTAAACCGGCATCCGTTCCGCTCCGCTCCATGGGGAATCTCGTATTCTCCGCCGGGTAAACCGGCATCCGTTCCGCTCCGCTCCCGGAGGAATCTTGGATTCTCCGCCGGGTAAACCGGCATCTGTTCCGCTCCGCTCCAGGGGGAATCTCGTATTCTCCGCCGGGTAAACCGGCATCCGTTCCGCTCTGCTCCCGGGGAATCTTGGATTCTCCGCCGGGTAAACCGGCTTGCGTTCCGCGCCGGGGGAATCTTCCGATTCTCCGCCGGGTAAACCGGCATCCGCTCTGCTCCGGGGGAATCTAGCATTCTCCACCAGGTAGACTGGCATCCGCTGCGCTCCGGGGGAATCTTCCGATACTCCGCCAGGTAAACCGGCATCCGCTCCGCTCCGGGAGAACCTTGCATTCTCCGCCAGGTAAACCGGCACCCGTTCCGCTCCGGGGGAATCTTCCGATTCTCCGCCGGGTAGACCGACTAAAACCGTGACTTTCTCGCCTACCGTTCCGAGAAGCACCGCACAGTTAAGTCTTCGGTTTATTGTATTATTTACATTGCATTTCGTTATTTTTGTATATATTTCTTTCCGGAGGACTGAACGAACCGACTAAACACGTGACTTTCTCACGCATGATTCCAAGAAGCACCGTATCGTGAATTCTTCAGTTTATTCAGCTATTTTCTTTTAGTTATTTGTTTTGTATATATTATTTTTCATTCTATTTTATTTGAATATATCTTGTTCTTTTGTTACTTCAAACTACCGAGTCCACTCTCTTTCTTACCTGTCCCTGGAATCCGACGAGCTACTCCGCAGCAATTAAAAGATATAAAACAACGGAATATTTTCTCCCGAAAAATAGAACCGTTACAGGTTCCACCCCGCGACGATATGCTCCATCCCTATATTCCTATGTTCATGACTACAGCAAGTGGAAGGGATACACATACAGGCGAGCAGCCGTGTACGCGCCGCTGTTTATCGTTTTTCGCTGTTCGTTTTCGTTTTTGCGATTATTAATTAAAGAAACACTTTAATTAAATAAACAACAATTAAAACCATAGAAAAATAATTAGAACAATAAAAACTATAAGAAGCATAAATGAAAAAGAAAGAATAAAAATCCACTCTTGACCAATATGTACGTATCTTTAAAAAAAAAAAAAAAGTATCCTTAATTATTAATTTAGCAAAATTATTTTAATATAAGATATATAAAAGGAAAAGTAATATAAGATAGGTAAGATAAAATAATATATATATATATATATATAAGATATTGTTACGTCCTGGGGACTCCACGGTCCCCTTTTTCTTGCAACGTGACGCGCCAACGCATAACAAACCCTTTTCTTAGTAAATAATGAAAAGCAATAAATAACTCGAACGAGTCTCCTATCGGTTGGAAACTTAGATTCCAAACGATAGGAGAGCTATCGGAAATCATATCGGTGCCCGAAAAAATAAACCGCGCCTAGTAATAACCCGGAATTTTGCTATAACGAGCAAGAAAAATTTATTGTTTAAACACTCTGAGCAGCTTTCCAAACAAATCCGGATATCTCCGGGCCAAGAAGAACACTGCTTATAAAATTTAGAGCAGCCGGGGCAAATATGACTCCGGCGCCATGAATAATCTACTAAAATTTTATTATAAACAACTAGCAAAGAGTCTATGTGGCGTGATCGAAAACTATACCTCTCCCTTTTTCCTTCTCCAAAAAATCGGACGAGCTGACCGAGGCAAGAAATCGTCGCCGATTGGCAATTTCACGAAGTTTACTCGACCACTAACTAACAAATAGGAACTGGCGAACCTCAACTGAGTTTTCCGATTGGGAGAGTCCTCGTTTACTCAAAATTGTATATAAGCCGGGACTCTCAGAACCGGAATCAGTTGAGAACCGCTAATCTTAAGAGTCGAGAGTGTCGTAGTACAAAGAGTTCGAAAAGTTCGGTGCCGTGAGTGCCAAAGCCGGAACACCGAAGCCGCACTGGTATTCAACGCTCCACTCCCGAGTGCCTGCAGCCAACCCGACACCGCCGCTACTCAACCATGTAGTAAGTGTTTTTAAGAAACCAATTGATTACTGAGGTTCCACGAACTAGAAATAGAGATTGAGAAAAAGAGAGAAACCCGCGGCTGCTCTTTAGGGAGCTCCAAGTAACGTACTCGCGAAATAAAAACGATAAAGTCTCGCACGAATCAAACACAGCAGTCACAGTACTGAACTGTCTAAGATAGCCTCTCACCTCCTTCCTTAATCAGAGAAGATATCCGCGATCCTGAATCGTTTTGGATGACTTCTGATAGACATCCGCGATACTGAATCGCTCTAGATAGCTTCTCAGTTCCTTCCTTAATCAGAGAAAATATCCGCGATCCTGAATCTTCTGGATGACTTCTGATGGGCGTGTTCCGTTTGACCACAGTACGATTCGACACCGATCGATTCGACACCA
>NW_018023790.1:0-6662 GCF_002006095.1 Pseudomyrmex gracilis | reverse complement strand
GTGTCGAATCGTACGGTGTCGAATAATTTGGTGTCGAATCGTACGGTGTCGAATAAATCAGTGTCGAATCGTACGGTGTCGAATCGTACGGTGTCGAATAATTTCGTGTCGAATCGTACGGTGTCGAATAATTTAGTGTCGAATCGTACGGTGTCGAATAATTTGGTGTCGAATAAATCTGTGTCCAATAATTTTGTGTTCAATAATGTGGTGTCGAATCGAGCAGTGTCGAATCGTACTGTGGTCAATAGAGTATCACCCCTTCTGATAGACATCCGCGATCCTGAATCGCTCTGGATAGCCTCTCACCTCCTTCCTTAATCAGAGAAGATGTCCGCGATCCTGAATCGTTTTGGATGACTTCTGATAGACATCCGCGATCCTCAATTGCTCTGGATAGCCTCTCACCTCCTTCCTTAATCAGAGAAGATGTCCGCGATCCTGAATCGTTGTGGATGACTTTTGATAGACATCCGCGGTTTTGAATCCTTTAGGATAATCTCCGATTCTCCATTTTAATTTCGTCTTCTCGACGTACAAGAAACTTGCCGTAAACAAATTTTTTCTTCCTCTCCTCGCACCTTGAAGGCTCAACTGCGGGTTACTCAAGCAAATAAGATGCTCTTGCAGCTTATCAATTAAATAATTGATTTAAGTGGAACCTCGTAAATACACTTCACGGGCGACAATAAAGGCTCGACGCAATCGGCGGAATCGAGCCTTGCGCCAAGCCGCCGCGCTCGCCTTGGACAAAGCTGAGTCGGATAGGCCCAACCGCCCTACGCCTACCACCCCCGAGAAACGTTCCAACGTTGACCACGCGGATAACAACGACAACAACGACAATAATATAAAAAACCCCTGCGATACGCACACAAATCTATCTCGCGCACTCACACTCACCGACGCATTCGCAACACACACACACTAACATACATTCCTCCAATGACACACACCTAGAAGTACACACAGACACACATACACACGACGATTCGTGGTATGAAGTTCCCTCTTACTCACCTGTAAGCCCCGATCCTTCCGCAGACGCTCAATCCTTCCCTGCTCCTCCCGCGAACAACCCACCGCCTTCACTCCCTCGCTCTCCCTCTCCAACGCACCCCGAGCCTTCTTGTTCCGCAGAAAATCCCGCGGATGTGCAATCCGCACCAACTCCTCCACCCTCTCCTCGCCGTCCTTTGCCTTTACCTTCCGCATCCGCGCAAGAACCCACAGATGACGAACCTTCCGATTCTCTTCGCGTACCGACCCCTTCACCGGACGACCCCTGGTTGCAATGCTGTCTAAAACTCACCTTCACCTGCCAGATTGCAGATCCGAAGAAAATACCCTATGTTATCAACCCCTTTAAAATAAATCCTTCCGATTTCTTCCGAATAATCTCCACAACACCTCCCAGGAACCTGCTTCCGATCAAATTCCCGTACTTTGATAACATCCGCCTAGTTCCTGTGCATCATTTCTACACCTTTTTTCCCCCTAGTTCTGCCAAAATCCACGAAATCATTAAAATCGACCTAGAATGATTTCAATCGCTAGACCACGAATCGGCGCCACACATATGCACCCGACACACTTACATTTGTAGGACCCCGCCTGAGGCCCTTCACACGCGCTCGCGACACGCATACACACACACACACACACACACATATATATATATATATATATATATATATATGTCTTTCCTCTCTCCCGCTTCCGAGCGATGACCCTTTGACCTATTGTAAAATTCACGACATCATATCTACTCACACAACGACACACCACTGACAAAAATTTGTAACATCCCCTTTAAATGAATAAATTAATATTTTGATTATAATTAATCTATTTAATTAAATCGGCCTCTCACCTTCCACATCCTCAAACGATCGCACGGTCTCGTCCTTAGTCAATAGAGTTGAATCTCTAGATTTAAAAAGAGACCGACGAGCGGGGTCTCATAGGATAGAGTAAGATCGGCATACGCCGTTGACCTGTCCGTGAGAGCACACAAACTCGCTCGCAGCGGGATTGTCTACCTCCTGTGCGGAGACAGAGAAACGACAGCTCTCTGTTTCTCCACCATAGCCCGACCATAACCGTGGGCCAGGACGTAACAATATATAAAGGGAAAAATATATTTTAATGTTCTTTGTTACATAAAAAGTATTCTGCTAGTATACTTTTTACTTATCATTATCAATAATATCATGTATTGTTTCCAAAATTATTAATCTCGGAAAAACGTTTCACGTTGTCATACGCAAAAAGCGCGTGAACGTAACGATAACATGCCTCGTCTGTCATCTTGTTGAGCCGGGTTGAAGTAGATAGAAGACGGAACATAATACGTCTGCACTCTTCTACGAGCCGACGTGCCGAGCGTGACGTCTCGCACACGGACGACGGTTTTCGCTTGTATGCGTGCTTCTAGTGGCTCCCATTGGGAGCCTCCCAACACCTCGGTGCTCTTGGTGCTAGCTGGCCAGAGTTTGCAACACTGCTGCAATCGGCTCTTACTGACCAGACTTACATATTATTCATTAGTTTGATACTAAAAGAGCCTGAGATAATTCTTCATTATTTAACATTTGTAAATTTACGCTAGTGGAAGAAAGCGGTCTTACAGTATATAGCGGGCCGTACGATTCGTACAGCGCTTGTTGGCGAGCAACCGCTCCGCTCGCCCTCCGATCCCACGCCTATTCCGCGATTCAATGACGCGCTGTGTGCGAAGTATTGCGAAACAAACTCCAAGTGCTTCGATAGCCTAACAGAGAAGGCGACGACCCGGAAAGCCGGAGATTCCAGGTTCGACTCCTGAGGAGTTTTTTTCGCAATATTTTCAAAATTAGTTAAGGGGATATACGGAGTCTTTTATATATGTATAATGCAAACCTAGTATCCTATATGATTTAAAGAATTGTTATTTCAGTTCAAAAAAACTTACGTAAAAAATTTACACATGAATGCATATATATAAATGTATGCATACGTATATACAGGGTGTCCCGTAATTGCCGTCTTATCGCTCGTAGATAAGAAGAAGGGGTTATTCTAAGACGAAAAGTCTTATACCACTTTGAAAGATTTGCAATAATTAACAAAATATTAATAAAGATCCGCTAATCAGCGTGCATCCAGCGTAAGGACAGCCCAGTCTATCGCGCCGTAGCAACGGAATAGCGCGGATAGCGCGCTGCCCGAACACAGTCTATATGCTGTCTATGTATGCACATGTTATTTTATTAACTCCTTCCATTCCGTCGCTACGGCGCGATAGACTGGGCTGTCCTTACGCTAGATGCATGCTGATTAATAGATCTTTATTAATTAATATTCTGTAAGTATTGTGTGTGTGTGCGTATCTTCCAAAGTGGTATAGGACTTTTTGTCATAGAATAATCCCTTCTACCTGCTTATAAGCGGTGAGACGGCAATTACGAGACACCTTGTATACGCACATCATTTCCGCACAACATCCTGTGATCGGCTCTTACTGACCAGACTTACATATTCATTAGTTTGATACTAAAAGAGAGCCCGAGCTAATTCTCTATTATTTAACATTTGTATCTCTCGCGTTTATCAGAAATACGCTTAACGGCTCTTTTCAGAGCCACAAAAAGTATTTTACAGAGTCACATTAAACGGTTCTTGTCAGAACTATAAATATATATTTGACAGAAAAACATTTTTGAGCGCAACCTTATAAAATAAAATCTCGCGTAACTGCTCCATAATTATATAAAATAATTGTGTTATTAATAATTTGTGTTATTCTTCTTATCTATTCATACACACACACACACACACACATTATTTGTTATTATCATTATTTTGTTCAATTTTTAAATACATATAGAACTATATATGTATATATTTATATATAAACATAACTATTAAAATATTGCCTTACTAGTTTTTATTTTTGATGTTTTAAAGAAAATTTGGGTTCCGAAAACCTGAAACACCCGATTTTTCTGTCGATTGGTATACTACTGTATTTTGGTGCGCTGATTACGAATATGATAGTGAAAATCACCGACAAGATCATTTTCAAGGTCAAAACTCAAAAAAAACTAAAAAATTATTGCTTTTTTAACATTATTTTGATAAATATTTATAGCACAAAAAATGTTTCAAATAAATGGTGTAGCTCTTGAAAAAACACATCATTTATGTCCTATGCATTTTTTGCATAGAACCACTAGTTTTCGAAAAAAATAAGATAATAGGTAAGAGAGTGACTTGTGTGTGCGTGAAAGTACGTATGGCGAGGAAGGCGCTCAGTCGAACGGTAAATATTTACAAAAGGTCACCACTCTCTGATTTGAATGAGCTTGACATATGTTGTCAATGACACCTTCCTGAGTAACAATCAAAAGGTTTTAGCCGTCGCTCGTTGTTTATTAAAAAATTAACAACAAAACTTTTTATAAATAAACTCTTATTTTGCGATTCTATGTACATTTTTTTTGTGTTGTAAGTGTTTAGGCAGAGGGGGCTTCGCGCCTCTTCTCTGCTCACCCTTTCGTGTTTTGCGTATATATTACCTTGTGTTTATATTGGGATAGTTTTTCTAAATCCACTATTCCACAATAATAAATTATGTCTAAAACATACAGGTTTAGACAACGATGCTTCATTAATGAAACTTGTTTTGGCAATTTTGACATGAAGCGAATGTAATCGGAAGTCGTACTCGGTAATTAAATTCTTCATTTTCTTTTGACGGGGAGAGCAAAGAAGAAGGGCGAAGTCTCTCCCCCTGCGGGGGGGCGTAGCCCTCTCCTGCCTAAACACTTACAACACAAAGAAAATGTACATGGAATCGAAAAATAAGAGTTTATTTATAGAACTTTTTTTATTGTTAACTTTGTAATAAACAACGAGCGACGGCTAAAACTTTTTGATTGTTACTCAGGGAGGTGTCATTGACAACATATGTCAAGCTCATTCAAATCAGAGAGTGATGACATTTTGTAAATATTTACCGTCCGACTGAGCGTCTTCCTCGCCATACGTACTTTCACGCACACACAAGTCACTCTCTTACCTATTATCTTATTTTTTTCGAAAACTAGTGGTTCTATGCAAAAAATGCATAGAACATAAATGATGTATTTTTTCAAGAGCTACACCTTTTATTTGAAACATTTTTTGTGCTATAAATATTTATCAAAATAATGTTAAAAAAGTGATAATTTTTTAGTTTTTTTTAGTTTTGACCTTGAAAACAACCTTGTCGGTGATTTTCACTATTATATTCGTAATCAGCGCACCAAAATACAGTAGTAAATACAGTAGTACCAATCGACAGAAATATCGGTTGTTTCAGGTTTTCGGAACTTTATCCGCAAATTTAACTAATTATACAAATCTATGATAGTGTTTTATTTTTTCTTCTTAATATTTTAATAATTGGTTCACTATGACATTTATCTATTGTCATGGTTTTTACTCTCTTACTTAAATATATTTTACTTTTTTACACTTACCGTAAGGAAGTTTCTTATATCACGTAAAATTATATCACGTAATAATTAAATAAATAAATATTTAATATAAATTACTGAAGTCACTTTCAATGCAAAGTTACTCTTTTCAATGTTCGCGATAATTTTATGGTAACATATGCCTGTCGGTATTATTGATAGCCGCGTCGATATGTATCATCGGTAACTGTGCCGATATACAGATTAAATCTCGGGCCACTGGAGGAGAACTGCTTCTCTTCACGGCACACGATATGGTGCTCTGCACTTTCCAGGCTACTTTCCAAGCTTATCGCGCGTAATTTTTATACTTATTCTTTTATTTATTTTAGACTAAACATTTATATATAAGATATATTCCCAGGCAACCAGCTGACGTTATAATGACGTTAATATAAAGTCAGTTTTTGACCAGTTTGACGTTAGTTTATGATGACGTGATATTAACGTAATGACGACGTGAGTTTGTCTCGTCAAAAATGACGACAGGTTAATGACGTTTACTTACGTCATTAATCTGACGTAACGTGATTAACATGACATCTCACATAGCTCGTAATATTACTGCAATATCACACACAATATTGCTTTTCTATTGCAATATTACACTCTAATATAATAGAAATTTTACCGTAATGTTAATCCGAACAAAATACCTTTTCAAAAAAAGGTAAAAAAAGACGCCAAGTACATGCGCAACTCGTATCTCTAGAAAAAGTATTGCTATCAAAATCTTCCTCTACAAGATCTATTCTACAAAAGAAATGATATCAATAAGTTACGCCAAGTAAAATCTTGTATACATGGTTACAAACATATATAAAATATATAAAACTTTGTAAGTTGTTTATACTTTGTAAAATAGAAAATATTCTAAATTAATAAAAAGTTTCAAATATTGTATGACCACTGTATTTTTTATATAAAGCACTCATTGATGTAAGAAATGACTTCGCCTTGCGTGGAAAATCTTAAACTATGTCAAATCATACATATAGATTTCGATTTGTGTGAAATGTCAAAACTTTATGTGGAATGTTTCAAAATAAAAAATATTTAACGTAAAAAAACTTGGCGCGGCTGCACCAAAAACTAAAGACGAAGTGCGGCCGCGACAAGTTTTTTTACATTAAATATTTTTTATTTTGAAACATTCCACAT
>NW_018023789.1:2250-9996 GCF_002006095.1 Pseudomyrmex gracilis | reverse complement strand
GCGGACTTCCGTCCGTGTCCCGATCTCTTACTTCCGTTTCGGGCGGGACGACGCGGGAATTTCGCAACAACCACGAAAAACGTCACAATATATATGTATATTCTTGTGTGATAAGTGTTTTAACGTTTTTCATTGTTACCTATTGGAACACTTTGTCTATTTATTTTATAGCCATAGACATAATTTGTAATATTATTACTTTTATAGAATAAATATTTATTTTTTTAAATAAACTGCAAACCAGATTACTTAACACACAAAAATAATCTCTGTATCTAATGTATATGAAAGTATCTGCTGAAATATTGTGTGAAAGAAACTGTTGGTGAACATTTTCCATTAATTATGCAACTCAGTTTTAAATTTCTTAATATTTACAAACTATAAAATATACTTATTTATTTTTTTATTTGAATCATGCATATTATTATCGTTTGTTTCTCATGAATTTTGTATACTTTATTGTTTATTTATTTATTATAATATTATTTATTCAGTAATAATGCTATTTATTAGTCAATATTTTCAAATATATTTTAGGTTTGCAGAAAGCGCATCAACAAATTCAAATTAAGAAAGAAGACTTAATATTTAGATGACTAATTTTGAAGACACAGATATACGTTTATATATTTTATATTTATTAGATTATATTTTGCTAACGTCTCTTAAGTATATATACATAGTTAAACTTAATTATATATACATATAGTATACTTCTTAGTTGTACATAAAGTATATTTTTATTTATATTACGATAATTCATAATTAAGTATATTATTTTGATCAACATGTTTTATTACTATTATTATCATTATTATTATTAAAAATGTCATCAAATTTCTGATATTTTCTTATTTCTATAAATTTTTTATTTATATATTTATATATTTTGTATATCTATGTATTCACTAAAACTTCAATAATTAAATATTTATCATATATACTAATTGTATGTTTGTACATGATTTCAATAAAATTGTAGTTTAAGTAAAAGCAAATTGAAATATTTATAAATAACATTTTTTATAATATTTTTGTAGTACTATTATTACATCTCTTTTTGATCATAAACTTTAACATTAAAGTCCGCGCACAATCAGGAACATGACGACTTTTTAGTCATTGAGATCAAAAGTGCCGACATCGAGTAAACCTACTGTATCTTACCTATACTGTGATAAAGATATAGGATTAAGCAGATGAAATAACAATATAACAATGTAACATATATTTCAATATTCTTTATTACTATTTGCAGCAATATACTTCTTTTGTTGTTATTATTAGATACACTCTTTACAACGTCTTGCTAATATTTTTTAGTCTATGTGTGCATGTGTATAACATTATATATTCTTTTATAATTATATATTCTATTGTTGATAATAATTTTCACAAAAATGATACTCATTAAAAAAATGTTTTATACATAAATATTGTTTACACCACGTATATCGAACTATAGCGGGTTCTCCACATATGTGGCACCGAGGCAAACTTTGCATCGCACGATAAATCAAACAATAATCTATTGGATTTTCAAATTGTCCTGATCTTTCTTCAATGTATTTGCTTTTATACCAAGCGTATTTGAATAATTCTTTGAATCGTAGGGAAGACAACTGATATGTGTAAGAGATTGTAATTTAATAACATTGTTTTGCAAATACAAATTAATATCATAATTATATAACAATATGCGATCTGAAAAAGTTCTTATAAAATTTTTTTAAACACAAAACCCAAATAGATCAAGCGGTTGTATCCACTTTTATTAGCATTATAAACATTGTTTATTTTATATCTGTTACTATACTGTTTTATGGAAGTTATGAAATTAGAACATAACAATTGTAATTGTTGTTTATCTCGTTGTGACGTTTGACTTACGAATTTTGTCACTTTCCGTAAAACTATATTATGTGCTTTCTTAAAATTTTGTATCCAAGTATGTCCTGCTTTAACGTTGGTAAATTGAAGTGTTTGTTTGCTTCTAATGCCCACTTTCCAATATTTATGTCATGCACAAGGTAGCCTCTTTCGACAGCTTCTCTAAATGTTTCTAATACGTATTACGATACAGATAAAAGTTTTTTTCTGTATGTACCGCCTCTTGTTAATAATATTTCCCATCTATATAATTGTTGTATTGAGTTTACTTTTCTAAAATTATGTTGCACTTTTTCCAGAGGTTAGATTTTTATCACTTCTCTAGAACTCGACAACTCTACTCTTATAATCTAAATCCACATTGCCGCTTTCACCTGGTACGTATCGTCAAATATTTCAAAATCTTTATTTTGTATATTATTCTCTTCCACAAATTGAGTTTCTTGTAGCCGCGTGCTATCTTCAACTTCCAATGTTGTCACATATTCGGTTGTGACAGAAAGATCTTCCATACATCAATAAGTAACTGTTTTATACTGTTGCTTAATTCAATTTCTCTGTTATTAATAGTAGTTGGCGGTATGTCAGATATATGAAAAGATGTTATTAGCTGTTATATTGAGTACATTTGCTGGATTAATTCTCACCATTTTTACCCAGGATTTTTCAAGATGTTTTAACAACGCAAAGTTAGTGACTTAATAGCAAAAATTAATTTCCAAAATAAATCAATTATTAACAAATAAACAATCCAACTTTGTCGTCTTATAAAGATTCTTTGAAGAGATTGCAAATCGGAATCTGACATAAATAAAAATTATTTATTTCAAAACTTCTGTTAAAGTATAACAGTTTCTTATTCCAGAAAGAATAAATAAACTATTATATAAAAAAATAAGAACCTTTGCATATGTATTGTAATATAGAAAGAACAAAACTTACGGGACTACCAACTTGTATAATTATTAAATCATCAACATTTCTAATAGCTCTTTACTCATGATTAATATTAAAATTGAGGCGACTAAACATATCTATAGAGTAAGATATAAAGGAAGTATAAAATAAAACTGAAAAGATTAAAAACAGCTTTATAAACAATACAGAAGTTATCAGTTGTCAACACTACATTATGCATACATTATATTATTTATTATCGCTTTGGATTTTATTCTTTTTAGACATGAGATAAAAAAGCGTTTGCGACATGTACATACATTATAAAACAATGTATAAAAAATATATTTATGGTTGAATTCAGAAAAATATTTTTTTTATTATCACAAAAATACAAGAAATATTTCTAAACAACAAAAAATAATTTCTTTTTCAATAAACAATCAGTTTTTTTCTTCCTAATTATGTCATTTTAGCAAGTAAAACTTGCTGTAAAACTTTTGTCTTAAACATTTTTTTGTATCTCTTTAAGAGATGTACGCAAGAAAATATAAGCACCTTTTTACCTTTGAAGTCAAAAATCATACTCTTGAGGGGATCCTAAACTGAATCTGTTTTATCGACTGAATTTATATCTTATAGCGTCAGATCGTAGTAATAATTCTTTAATATAAAAAGTTATGCAGTTTGTACGTAGAAAACAAACTGCGTCCCGTTCTCGAAACAACATAAAGAACAATATAGAGCTCTCAAAAATGTTTTTAGAAGGTCAGTGTAAATAAATAGTGTGCGTGAAATGATGAATAAATAGTGTGTGTATTCCAATATTGTTCTGAAAATATTCACTCACACTATTTATTCATACTAGGTTTCTAAACGCATTTCTGAGAGCTCTACATTGTTCTTTATGTTGTTCCGAAAACAGAACGCAGTTAGTTTTCTACGTATAAACTGCATAACTTTTTATATTAAGCAAATATTACTACGATCTGACGCCAAAAGTAAACTTAGTCGGTAAAACGACGAAGTTTGATCGTCAGTTTAGGATCCTCTTAAAGTGAAAACAGACACGAATTGTGCATACCGTTAGTCATATATTAAGGTCCTCTACATACTCACAAAACTTTACTGAAATCCAAGTCTCCGGATTCGCGGCCTTCTCTTGTGAGTAAATGACGGACTCCAGTGGCATACAGAATGTATATATAAAAAAATGTTTGTTTCTAATTTCAAACACTAAAGAAATATAATGCTAATGAACAGAATAACAATATATGAATAGAAGAGGCAAAATATACTGTCAAAGAAAAATGTAATTCCAATCCATGAAGTGCAAAAAAAGTAACGCAATAATTAATAGTATAATAACGGCTCGAAGAAACAAATTATAAGAAAAATTACTCATATTGTATGCGTAATTTACGTCTTTCTGTTTAACTGATAATTTTCGTATTTTAATTTACTTTTTATATTTTAATTATATGTAGTATATTATTATTTACATTGTAAACAATGCTGAAGATGATCACAATAAATATTGCTCAAAACGTTCAGAATACACTACATTTTTATGTCACAGTTGAACGTTTACCTTTAAGCCTGGACCACAAACTCTCTAGTTTTTTCCTTCTTATAAATTAACGCAAGAAAACAATGCGGTTACAGGTATTCACATTAGGAAATATTATAATAGTAGGGAAATGGCCACTTTGAGGCAATAACCAGATAGGAAGGTTCGTAGGTGTAGGAAGAACTCAGTCTGTCAGCTGCGCATTGCCGTCAATAACACACGAAACAAAATCTCAATGATAACGACTCAAAAAACGTACTGAATTACCAACTAGCGACGGCTACCGACAAACCTTCTTATCTGGTTATTGTCTCGAATTGGCCATTTTCCTACTATTATACTAAAATATTATTTATTGCTGTATACACATTAAAAGGTCTATGTAGCGTGTGATCGCCGGAAAACGAACATTCTCTCTTTTCCTTTCTCCGGAAAATCGGACAAACAGTAGAGCAATCATCGACGAGTGGCGATCCCACAAATCTACGTGACTAATTAACGAATAAGAGTTTGTACATTCACACTCTTTCGAATCGTCCGCCGCAATTGAAAGAGCCTTAGGGCCTTAGAAGCACCTACTTCTCTAACCATTTTAGATAAAAAGAACAACCTGCGCCGGAGTCGTACGCAGGCTTTAGATCAGAGAGTTGTCTCAAAACTGTGAGAAAAGAGTTGCCTCGAAATGTAAAAGTCAGTTCGGAGTGCGCGAAGTATCGACCAGTTGTGACCTGCCGCAAAACGACCTGCGTCGCACCTATCTCAACGGAGCCCGACCGAAAGCGGAAGACTGACAAGGGAGGTTAAGCAACCCGGAATTTCAGAAAATTTTGAAACTTTGTATGCATGTTGCAACGATTTTTGCTCTTTTTGAGCTGTATCACGCGCCGCTCCGCCCGAGACGGTATCGGTTCGGACGACGGGCGAAGTTCGCGCAAGGTTGCGGGATCGTTGACAGGACAGAAAGAGGAGAATAGGGAAACGAGCACGCCATCACGTTAACTCAACGGATCCTTGGTTTTTGTTATGAGCGCCCGATACGTTTCCGTATCAAAACGGCGTTGGTTAAGGCGTTGTCTACAATACAGTCGTAAGCCGAAAGCCGTAAGAAATTGACCAATCACAATCGATTATTCTTCCGTGATTTGTCTGTGATTGGTCAGTTTCTTACGGCTTACGGCTTACGACTGTATTGTAGACGACGCCTAACGCAGCGGGCCGGCTAACTCGGGCCTAACGGAGAGGAGTAGAGTGCACGATAGATCGTCCGAGTGGATGTTATTCGGTGTTACGAGTCGATATGTATAGTCTCTAATGCAATGAAAAATTAACAATCTATTAAAAACAATATTTAACAAAGCAAGAAATAATCCAAAACAATATATAAAAAAATGATTTACAGCATAATAAAAAATAAGCAAAAGCAATAAGATAAACAAACAACTGATGAGAGAAATTACCGTTCAAGGAATTAAGCCAAAAGAATTATCAGAAGTAGCAAAATAAGACGGTTTACAAAGTTGGAAACAGATTAGATAGAAGTAGTAAAAAAAAGCATTCCCAATTGATGATGACAATAGTCAATACGCGAGACTAATTAAGAAGTCGACCGAATCCACGCCGACTTCAACGCTATTACCAGATAGAGTAAATTACCGAAAGTCTAGTGTTTTTTTCCAATTTCCGCATAAGCCGTCGATAAAGCGCGTATCAAACACAAAGAGTAGCCGCAACACATAAGCAAGGGCATGCAGAGGTCACAGATCGCAAAATCATACGCCAGATTGCAATAGAGTGGAGTCGCACTGCCACAAAATAAAAACACACCCTAAGGGACGATCTAGGGTGCTAATTACGTGAACACATCCAGAAGTGATCGTAAATGAGGCGTGCAAGTTTAACTCGACAACACTCCGGTAAAAGAAAAGCGTAACAAGCATTCAAGCCAAGCAAGCGCATCACGGTACTCACGTGTCAACGGAAAGCTTTCTCCGTAAATTACAGCAAAGAGATTTAGGATGTTCCGTGTTAGACACTTTGTCTCAGCAACAGTGGTGCAAACTCTAGCCGGCTGCAACATGAGCAACAGAGATGGTAGAGGCCGCGCACACAAGCGCAGTAGCGTCTGTGTGCGTGACGTCACATTCGGCCGCTCGGCTCGTGGAAGAGTGCAGACATAGTATGGTCCATCTCCTTTCCACCAAGCCGGCCACGAAGCAACGTACGTAACGCGCTTGTTCCGTACGACAACGTTTTTCGATATTAGGCTGCGTTCCGATATTCACTGTCACTACTAGAAATCTATAGCACATGTGACGTGAAGCATAGATGTTTAGCACTGGCAGTAAAAATTTCGGAAACGCAGGTTTGTAATCTTGTAAAAAGACATGATATTATTCAAATAAAATATTCACATAACATATTTGTATGAATTATTAATATGACAGTAAAAAAAAGATTTTAGAATATTAATATAATAAATTAGAATATTAAATTAGAATATTAATATAATAAATATATATATATTTGTTAACATTAAACTTTTTTTATGAAATACGTAATGAAACTTATCGTATAATTACGAATATTTAAAATTTAAAAGACATATAATATGTAATATACATATATATGAATCATTTACTTAATAAGATTATTTGCATCTAAAATGTGATATTTGTCCACTCATATTAAAAAAATAAAAGTATATGTAAACATGTGAACTAATATACAATAATATAAAATATTTTATGTAATAGGGGAGATCGGGGCTGGTTGCCTATAGGGGTAGGTAGACTAATTGTTAATAACATTGCACCTATATGTGCTTTGTCGCAGAAAACTTTTTTGTAGAAACAAGTCACGTTTACTATGTTATTTACTTGTTTTCTACGCCGTGATCGCACATTACTTCAGAATTATCAGCGTTAATCAAAAAATTACTTGCGTAAGTAAATATTTTTTCTTGAAAATTTTATGTTCTCATGCTGTATATAGTTACGATAGAATAAATGTTAAAGAAATACCTTAAAGTTTGTTTATTAAACAAACTATTGAAGCAGTAAGTTTTGTATATACAATTTATTTATGGTTAAGATAGAGCATTGAAGACAAAATGATTGTTTGGGTCTGGTTGGCTAATAACGTCTTGGGTTATATAACTGACTAGTCAACCAACTCCAGTGATATCAGTTTTTACCAAATTTTCGTTATACTAAATAATGATTAAATATTAACTTGTTTTATAGAATAATGAGGACATAAAAAGAAAATCAGACAGAGGTTCAACTTCAAAAAAAATGGGCGGGTTCCGTTTGACCACAGTACGATTCGACACCGCTCGATTCGACACAGATTTATTCGACACCAAATTATTCGACACCGTACGATTC
>NW_018023789.1:0-1770 GCF_002006095.1 Pseudomyrmex gracilis | reverse complement strand
GTACGGTGTCGAATAATTTGGTGTCGAATAAATCTGTGTCGAATCGAGCGGTGTCGAATCGTACTGTGGTCAATAGAGTATCACCCAAAAAAAATTATTGAACAATGGATCCAGTGTATTTCATGCAAGATGTGGACCCTTTGAAATTGTCCAAAAAATAATCTGCTTTTCTACTAATGTAAAAATTGTGTTTCAGACTTAAGAAAAAATTAAGTAAGAAGTTAAAAACAAGAAGTTTACATATATAAGTATTTATAATTCAATATTATAAATTTTTGTTGATATAAAGTTTAAAGTATATTATAACCGATATTATAAAAAGTTTAAAGTATATTGAAAAAATTAAAATATTAAAAGTTTTAAACTATATTTTTGTTGCAAAAGCGACATTTTTATGTTTTGTTTAAATTTGATAAATATGTAATCATTATAATTTGTGTTAAGAAATTATTTAGTTTATTATTAAACTATAAAAAAGAGATAAATAATATTTTGTAATTTTGGCGACTAAGAGTTAGCCACCACAGTGCCTACAGATAGACAGCCAGGGCCGCCTACAGCGCATAACACACGTCTCAGATTTCTCATAAGCAGGCCGCTGCGGCAGGCAGCGCTTTGACGCGCCGCCGCTATGCGGCGCATTAAGACAACCTGTGGCGCGCAAGAGAGTTTTGCGATTGGGCCTTTATAACCAGCTCATCAAACTGTGGCAAGCATTCTGACTCTCTCAGAGTGAACATAGAGCACACTTCAGAATTGCGATTAGCACCTGAAGTTCTATACGGAGCATCATAAAGAGAAGAATTCTTAAGTCATCCGGCACGAGACCTACAACCCCCCGATCACCAAGGGATAACGGCTTTCCGGATCAGGTCTACGTGAAGGAACGGCGTGTTCATTAGGAACTTCTCCCGTGGCGGCTCATCTCGGTGAACAACTTACGAAAGCGGCTCAACAGGCCTCCAAGGATTTTTTTTTGTCCTGCAGACGTCCGGATCTGTCGTTACACTTCTCCGAGGGAAGACTTCTTAAATCTACCTCGGCTGATTTCGCCACTGCGACCAAGCTCAGCAGATTGTGGGACACAGATGACCAACGGCCGGACCACCAGAAGCACGAACACACCGCATCGAGCTCAGGCCAGCAGAGGTATCCAGTGTGTGCCGATCACCCGGGAGCAAGGCTGCCAGATCGATTCCGACTGGGAGGAACCGGAGCGAAAGGATCAAGCTACGCAGACGGAAGTCCCGAAGAAGTTTTGTTCAGACGTAAAGAGTTACACTCCGCCGGTACAGCAGCTAGCAGTGAACTGCAGGCTGAGGAGCAGGAAGGCGCAACCTGAACTTCGGGGTTCCTCAAGGCGGATCCACATCACCCGCTGCAAACCTCACATTCTGTGGCAAGAGGGACCCGGCGCCGGAAACTAATTTCTGGCGTAACCGTCAAACACAATTGGCCCTTGTCAGGGCCAGGGGGATCAAACTCTCCTTGTTTTAGTGGCGACAGAGTTTCAATTCGGTGGTCCTCGTGCCAGGCGGCAGCACCATTGATCTCTCCCTCTGCCTCTCCTTCCCCTTGTCTAAAAGTGCATCAGCCATAACGGTTTCGCGGCATTTAACAGTTTTGCGGCACGTTACAGTACTGTTTACGACACGTTACGGCATTTTTACATAAATGTGATGTGATTTTCATAGTGTTTTTATGCATAGTGTTGTAATCAGTGACGGTTAAAGTGTGTGTAAAACAGAGCAGTGCAGTGAAAAGTGTGGT
>NW_018023788.1:4656-10212 GCF_002006095.1 Pseudomyrmex gracilis | reverse complement strand
CTACAGAACAATAATCCATTTGATTTTTTTGTTTCAGATGTTTTGAAGTGCCGCAATCACTCAGGCCAGCCATCTATCTTTTTTTTGGGACGTTCACTTTAACGCCAAAAAAGTATAAAAATATACTGTAAAATTTAAAAAAAAAAATTTTTTATGTAGTTTTTAACTTTAATAGTAACATATCAAAAAATCACATCGATCGAGTTTTATTTTTCCATAAAAAAAAATCCCAACAAAATACCCAAAAAAACGTGTAAACTACGAGACTACTACCTTAAAAGAGTGTCTTGCGAACTACGGGTTCAAAAGAGAAAGAAAGACACCGCGAACTCACAGTCTCGAGTTACACGGCAACACTGACCTAGCGCAAGCCAAGCGACGGGCAGTGACACAAGGCGGAGGTAAGGAAGCAGCCGGACTGCAGTAGCAGAACGGAAAACAAAATCCGCCGGGAAACTCCGGAAGCAGCAAGCAACAAGCAGACAAGCAGCTGTGACGGAAGGGCCAGGAAGGGCACCGAGGAACCAGCAAAGGACAACCGAAAAAGCAGTAAAGGAGACAACGCAGTCAACGCAAGCAAGGCAACGGTAGCGGCGAAGCAGCGGTAGCAGAGAAGCAGCGAGACAACGAACCAGCAAAGCGGCGAGGCAGCGGCAGCGGCGGCGCGAGGAAAGCTGAGTCAGCAACACCACACAGATACGACTCTCGTAAGCGGAATTAGGTCAACTACTGTAAGTCGAATAAATATTTTGTAAAAGCGAGCGAAACATATGTTCGGTAACTGGCGTTTGCAACAACGCGGCGTACAATCTGAGCGAGTAGCGCGGTCGCTACGATGTCTATTACCGGTACGGGAACCGAGAACCGCACCGGCGGCGCTTTATCAAGAAGCGAAAATAAATAAGCAAGATAGGAATTTGAGTCCGAATGTGATTGTAGAAAGAGAATTTCCGTTCAATTTAGACGGTAGTATAGCCGGTCATTTACAAAGTGTAATAAATCGCGGTAGAGTTGAGGACAGTGGAATCCCGAGCAGTGGTACTCAGAGGTCTTCTTTAATTTCATACGAGAGCGAGTTGTTTTACACAAGACAGCGGGCCGAAATGAATAACAAAAGTATGGATCAGGAACTTGACGAACAAAATATAAACCGGGCTCGCGAAGAAGTGGAACGCGAAATTTCCCGAATGCGAAACGAGTTGACTGCAGGCGGCACCGCGGGGCGCGGGGCCGCAGGAACAAGTGGGCAAGGTTACAACCCCGCTGACGCAATGCTACAGCAGGTAGTGCGGTCATTAGAAGCGATAAGTTCGCGAATGGACGCGGTGGACCGACGGGTGACAGAACTCCGCGAGACACACGGACGCGGGACGGGTGTGTCGATGACGCGACACGTGTACAAACGTTCAACCGAACAGTTAGACGTAACGTACGGACGAACAGCTGACGACGTAAGAAATCGCGCCGTGTTGTATAATGGTAGTTTAAAATTAAAAGATGTGGTCGGAGTGATACCGACGTTTACTAGGAAATCATCCGAGCAAGTTCGAGAATTTTTGAATGCGTGCGATTACGCAGAGGGAATGGTCAACCCTGCGGAGGAACCGCTCTCTTGCAAGCAGTATTGCGAACCAAGCTGAGAGGGCAAGTATTGATTGATTTTGAAACAAAGGACATTCGCGATTTTGGACAGTTAAAGGCAGAAATAGAAGCTACGTATTCTGCAAAGCGAAGCACTACACAGTTACAAATAGAATTCAACACATTGCGACAAAAGAATAATGAAAGCGCACAGGTTTACGGTCAAAGAGTAAATCAAACGGCCATGGAGTTGTACGAATCTATGGTGGAAAGCAAAGGGCACACCATGGAAGAGAAACGTACTATTATGAATACTATTAAAGGGCAAGCATTGCAACAGTTCCAAATAGGTTTAAGGAGTGACGTCAGGTTAATAATAAGATCACGCAACTATGGAACGTTGCAAGAGGCTATAAACGCAGCAAGCTCTGAGGAAAAGATGGCGGTGCCACAAAGCAGCTACGGTGGAAATTTTGCAGTGAAGTAAAAGATGGGAAAAAGTTATTAAAAAAACGCGTGCTACAAATGCGGAAAGATCGGACATTACGGAAGAGAGTGCCGATCAAACAGAGTGGCATTGCCTAAACCGAGCAGTGGCAAAGTAAATGCTGTGGACAAAACGTGCAGTTATTGCAAAAAAGCAGGGCTTTCCATATCAAGGAAAATTGCTGGTCACTGAATGGCAGGAAAAATAAAAAGGGAGCTGCAAAAGCCGTATGTGCGGCAAAAGACAAGAAAAAGAAAAGCCGAAGTGACAGTAGCGAATCGTCCAGTAGTGACGACGAAGAAGAAGAAGATGAAAGAAAAAGAAGATGTGTCAGTGGCCGAGCTTTAAACAATAGAAATAAATGCAGTACAAGCAGAATTAGACTTAGTAGTAGTGCCGATAAAAGAAGCAAAAAGAGGCCAAGTAGACATGCTATATGACACTGGAGCTACAATGACACTAGTTAAGAAAAAATATTTAAGAGAGAAAACACCAGCGGAAAAAACGCGGTTGGAACTAACCGGAGTAACAGGGCATAAGGCAAGCGTGATCGGTAAGGTGAGAGCTACTATACAGCTGGGAAATAAAGAAATCAAGCATACAGTATATGTAGTAAGAGACGACTTCCCTGTTAAATACCCAGGCATACTAGGTAACGACTTTTTAAAAAAGTACAATGCAGTGCATAATTATAAAAAGAAAAGGCTTATGATAGGGAAAGAATCCATGGCATTGCATCTGTATCAAAGTGCATTACAGCCGAGAAGCAAAATGATAGGGCAAGCTAAGACAAACTACATTCAAGCAGGAATCGTAGAAGTAAGTGAAAAGCAATCCGGGGAATTTGTAGGGCATTTTTCAGTACGGCCAGAAAAGTGTTTCTGCCCTGAAGGTCCAGTGAGTGCTACAGAAAAAAAAAGGGTCAAAACTCCGCGCGTGAAAATGGAGAAACTGGCAAAAAGAAGTAAAGTAGAAAATAAAATAAGAAATAAAAGCGCAGTAAAGGCGGAAGAAACACGTCTCAAAAGAATTAAAAAGGTGTCACACAAGCAACATTCAAAAGAACACGAACGTTATGCAAGGATACCAACTGCCCTAACTAAACCACCGTCAACGCAGTGTAATTTGGAAAATTACGCACAAGAGTTAAAAGAAAGATTGCGGGCGACAAATCAAGTAGCGCGAGAAAAGCTTAAAGAAGAAAAGAAAAAAACGAAACGTTACTATGACAAAAAGACAAAGCAAGCAGCGTTTAGCGTGGGAGAAAAAGTCTTACTTAATGACGAGACACTGAGAAGAGGCAGATCTAAGAAATTAGGGTCGAAATTAGGAAGTGGATAGGACCTTATGTAATAGTCGCGAAAACGTCAGACGTGACGTATGCGGTCAAGGCAGGACGGCGCACGCAGAGTGTGCACGTGAATAGGCTGAAAGCCTTCATAGAAAATTAAAAACAAAAAGGAACTTACCGAGTTGCCTCACTCATCGTCTGACAGAACGATGAGGGGGTGGACGACGGGCGGCGGAGGCCCCAGGCAGACAACATCGTCGTCCGAGTCGTTGACCGGGTTGTCCTCCGGGTCGGGGGAGGCAGGCGGCGAAGGCCGCGAACACAAAAAAATTACTTCCGGGGAGCCCGGTGGTGACGGCAACGAGCCTTCGGGGGTGTGAGGCGTCGCAGGGCGCGAAGGAGTGGAACCTCCGTCCTCGGAACTAATAAACGAGGACTCCGCACCGTCGCGGGAGGACGACTCCTCCGCGCTATCATCGGTGCAGGAAGAATAGATGAATCTAGACATGATTCTACAAGCACTAAAACAAAGTGGTGTCGTTAAAAAAAAAGAGAAGACACACTCGTAGGTTCTGAAACCAAACACTTACACTTGTTTGTCACAAAACAAAAAAAAACACACCGTTGTTACCGAGTCGGTGGCGAACGGGGTACTGGTGCTCATTGTCGTGAAGAGCCATGGTCCGAAGTACAAAAGACAGCAGGGCGACTCAAATGTAAGTTCTAGAATTAGTATAAGCGATAATAAAAAGAGCTTAGATGACAGAGTAATGAACTCGGAGTACGACCGACGCTCGCGATTCCACCTGTTAGGCGACACCATTTGCGATAAAAGTAAAGTATAATGTATAAAAGCGTATTGTATAAAACATTTTGCTTACAGGAAAATGTTGTTAGTAAAAGTAGTAATACTTACCTTTTGCGTCGCGTGAAGTGGAACCGGGGACCAAGGATACCACATACGAAAGTTTCAACACAATCCTGGCGTGTACTACGAATAGTATGGAACAATGCTCCACGCTAGCGAAAAGTGGAGACTAGTTGTAAGATTGGACGTATCAACGGTATACACAAGAATGGAACGGACGGAACGTATGTTAAAATATACAACTAAGGCGTGCAAAAACGCGGCGATAACGCGCAGGAATAGAGAACTGTGCGAAGGGTTTGCCGCGGAGTTAGTTACGATAAAGATTGCAAAAAGTGGAAAAAGTAGTAAAACACGTAAAAACTACAGTGGGAACACAAAAACGTCGTCGAAGGAGGCTGGTTAACGCGGTAGGTTCCGTCGCGAAAATTCTGTTCGGTACAATGGATGCCGAAGACGAAAAGCAAGTTTCGGAACAAGTAGAGTTGTTAAACAAGAAACAAGCTGTTTTGCAGCACGTGGTAAAAAATCAGCTGCAAGTTATAAACGCGACTATTGCTCACGTAGAAAACATTGAGGAGGTCGTAGAAAGAAACGAAAACAAGTTAAAAAACGCGATGGTTAAAATAACACAAAAGATAGACAGTTCCGCGCAGTAAGCCGAACTTAGCGAGTATTTTATGGAATTAGGCAGCATGATTACAGAACTCGAGTTCGACGTGGAAAGTATCATGGGTTACGAACAAGCGAAGTTTGCACAGTTAGAAATGGTACCTGTTGAATTAATAATAAAAGGCTTCCAGGACGCGAATAATTGGTCTGCCCACGGATTACATTTTCCATTTGTCATAACCCTAGAAAATTGGTTGACAATAAAAAAATACTTGACGCTCGTAAAATTGTTAACAGGAATCAAATAAGGCCGATACGAGCCATTCGCAGGATGTTTGTGCGGAAACTATGCGTGTACATATATATATATATATAAATGTAACGAATTTTACTTGTAAATTTTTTACAAGTATTTTTTGAATTGAAATTTCAATTCTTAAAATCATACGGGATGCTAGATTTGCATCTCACATATGGAAAACCCCCGGATACCCCCCTAACTAATTTTTAAAATATCGCGAAAAAAACTCCTTGGCCAGGAGTCGAACCTGGAATCTCCGGCTTTCCGTGCCATCGTCTTCCCTGTTAGGCCGTTAACAACATTATCAGACCATCTTCGATATATGTATGAGTATTGCGAGACTAACTCCAAGTGCCTCGGTGGCCTAACAGGGAAGGCGATGGCACGGAAAGCCGGAGATTCCAGGTTCGACTCCT
>NW_018023788.1:0-3436 GCF_002006095.1 Pseudomyrmex gracilis | reverse complement strand
TGTGTTTTCGATAGAGTATCGTCACCATAACACTTTTGTAACATTTTTAATGTGTCGGAACACTTAATTTCATTTTTATAGCAAAATTTAATGAAAGAACGTTGTTCAAGTTTTGAATCCATTGTAAAAATCGCCGCGACGTAAAAACTTGATGTAAAGAAATCATTGTCATAAAGGTAAATGAACAGCTGATAAGCAGAAGCTTGGCATGGGTGTCCGTAAGAGTGCTGCCAACGTGACACAAACAACAGAATTCTAAACCGATAAGCCCGCGAGGTTTAAATTAAAAATTCCGGTTATTTTTTGATCATGGTAGTATGTTAGTAATTCAAGAGAATTTTCCAATTGTAAAGAGAAAACTGTGGTTTCGAATCACACGATATGGATAAGGCTAGAAAAAGCGCGTGTATGGCTGTACTCAACCCCAAAAAGCGAGTCGGTGGTGATATCGTGCAAAAACCGAAAAGAAGCAACGGAAACTTTAAATGGAGTCGGAGAGATAAAATTGTCAGAAAAATGTAAGTTAGTGACGTCCAGTGTAACGATTTGCACCAACAAGGTGACGGACGGTGAACAAATTAACACGTATTTGCCACGATTCAATCTTTCGGTGTCAAAAGCAAAAGAACAAACGGTTGGTAAAGAACCGGTAGAGTTAGAAAGCATAACACAGAATAAAACACAAATTGATAGAATAAAGTCAGAAGTAACGGAATTAACGGACGAAATAAACGAGAGTTTGTTTTTTGAAAATCCGCATCTTATCTATCCGACTACGTCAGGTGTGACGATAATAGTGGTAATTATTTTACTAGTTACATATAAAATAATAAGAAATAAAGAAAAAGCAGGATTGGCACGCGGCGCCGTGAAGTCGCGTAAAGCGGAACTGCGTGAAAAGCGGCGAAACGCTCGCGCGCAAAACGTCGAGACCATCGCGCTGTAAGTATGCCGCGTAGTATAGTATATAAGATACAAAGATAGTGTAACATGCAAAACTTGTACACAAGTAGGTTTAAGAGTTGCGACGGAAAATGTTACGAACATTTTCCTTTTTCCCGGAAAGAGGGAAATGTTGTGCGCCAATTTTTGTATTAAAAGTTAAGGTAAGATGAGGCCATTGAGCAATGTGATGAGACATCACTGTCATTGCTCAATAATCTAGATAAGTTGCAAGAAGGCAGCAGTTCTTGGAAGAACTGCTGGTTGCCACAGGGTGTGACACATCGCCGCATTGTCCGAAGTGCAACGCAGCATGTGTCGACACCGGCACCGGTAACTAGCACGGCCGTTGCTAGGACCGGTAGGCTTGCTGAATCAGCGCAATCGATCTACTATAAATCGATCGCGTGGATGAAGCAGGGCAGAGACCGTGATTAGACTGCTAGCTCACTGTGTGGCTCCGCAAGCCGGAGAGTTTATCACAGTGAGGAACAGCCGTGTAAGAAACAAAAGGAACGTTGTAATCGGAGCAATAAAGATAGGAATACAAGTTCAAGCTTAGAACTTCATTTTTACCACCCGACCTTCCTCGACATCTAACACCTGTATAAAAAATATAATGCCTTAGAAAAGAATGTTTTTATTATTTTAAACTTAAATTTAATTTATAATTAAAACGGTATTAATTATACAACTTATATGCATAAATATATATAATATATGAATAGCAAGACTCGAATAGATTATTTCAGTGCTTTTCTACATATTTGAGGATATAGTTTGTCGAAAACAAGAAGTTGTTTTTCGCTCTCGTTTTGAAATGGACGCCAACATTTTATTTACGACTGAATTTAGCAGAAGAATTTAGTCAAAAAACAAGTGAACTGAATAGCAAGACTCAAGTAGATTACTTCAGTGCTCTTTTACATATTTGAGGATACAATTTGTCGAAAACAAGAAGTGGTCTTCGCTCTCGTTTTGAAATGGACGCCAACATTCTATTTACTACTGACTTTAGCAGAAGACTTCAGTCAAGACAAGTGAACTGAATAGCAAGAATTATTTATTCTTTTGTGTGCTTGAAGAAACGATATCACAGAAAATTTAGAGTTTACTCTCTTTTTGAAATAGATATGTATGTTTCATCATTATTTGACTTTAGAAACTGCATGAAATCAAGTAAATTGAACAGCAAGAATAGTGTGAACACACATTCATGCCAAATTATAATCATCAATTTGTTTATCATTGTTTTGACATGAAGCAACAATCATTACATCAATATTAAATTTGTAAACGATTTGTATGTCAATATACTTATATACAATTGTCAGTACTACNTAGAAATGTGTGATGTTTTATTGTTACATTTAGTTTTCCCAAACTGATTAACATTTAGCAAACTTACAATATAATGGTACCATTAATTGATTCTACCTTGTCCTTGTAAAACCTCAGTTTACTTTATTTTTAATACTGGAATGATTTATATAAATAAAAAGCAACTGTCGTTACAGTTATATAACGGAAATTTGTTATACTACTCAATTTTAACATAACGAGTTGTAATTCTGATATTTGATGCTTTTGTGTTGTAGTAACATTCAAAAATGTTTTTTAGGTTTGAAAAACGCGTTAATGTCATTATTATATGTATTAACGCGGTTCAAACCCGGAAAACATTTCTGAATGTTAATAACAAATTATATATTGGTATAAAAAAATACAAACAGTTACAACTATTTTAGTACTACTAAAAAAGTCATTTTCCGTAACAAAATTAACGGAATATCAGACAGTTTGGAGTCCACACCAACTTCAACAATCATTAAAAATTATTTCGTTGTACCTTTTATTAATAAAATATCGCACACAATTTCAAAATTGTTGAAAACAGGAGATGAAAATATGTTAGCTTATAGAAGTCTCAATAAATTGAATCGATTTATCAAAAATATCAAAGATTCTGTAGATATTAAACAAAAAAACATAGTTTATAAGTTGCAATGTAATGATTGCGATGCTTCATACGTAGGCCAGACTATGAGACAACTCAAGACTAGAGTTTCCAAACACAAAAATCAAATTAATTGTCGCGTGGAGAATGTTTCTGTAGTCACACAGCATAGAATTGACACGGACCACAATTTCAATTGGCAAAATGTCAAAGTCTTGGACACAGAATCTTCCTTTTTCAAGAGATCCGTTTACAAGATGATACACATCAAATTACAAAGCAATTCAATTAACGTCATGTCGGACACGGACAAACTGAAACCATATTTTTCATTAATCTAAATGTGGTTAGATTAGACGTATCTGAACAAGTTGCTGGATGTTTTTTGCATAGACGTATCAAGAGGCACGGTAGTGCCTCGCGCCAAGTTCACGCGCAACGAAGTGGCGCTCGAACTGCGCGAGCACACTGTGCCTTATATACGCGAAAATGAAGTTTTTTAGTGGAGGGGAGATTTTTAATCAGCTATTTCTTAAT
>NW_018023787.1:6836-10627 GCF_002006095.1 Pseudomyrmex gracilis | reverse complement strand
GATGAAAATCGTTCAGAAAAACTTCGGACACATAAATCCATTTTTTATATTACATCCCTGACTTTCTAGTCACAGTCTTGCGACGCCTGCTTCGATTTCTATTTCGCCTAGACGCCCTCAACTATGCTTCACGCTCATTGGGAGCCATAAGTGACTAAACGCTCATTGGTCCTTTTTCGGGTCTTTATCATCCCCATCAACTACCCCTGAACCTCGCTCATTGGGAGCCATAAGTGTCCAGACGCTGATTGATCCTTCTCGGGTCCGATGCCACCCCCTTACAATTCCTCACTCAACCGACGCCAACTTGCTCTCATACACGTTTGAACGCACGAGGCAACAACATCGGAGCGNCGCCATTGCCAGTACCAGCCACGCTTCGAAACGGATTTTTAAATAAATATATACTCTTTTAATAAAGAATTCTTACTCGAGAACATTCTCGAATCTTCCTCCCACACAAATCCCTCAACAAAAAAAAAATTTAAATACACATTGTTAGAAAATTATAAAAATTTATAAAAAATTCAAGGGTCATAAATCATGTCACTTCTCCATCCCCTCCAGTGAGCGTAGCCAATCACCACCAAGGGAGGGGGAAACACCATGGTGGGGCAATGGCGCCAGAAGTGGTGGGGGGGCCAGGTGGAGGGGGTTTGTTTTGACGCGCCATAAGTGGCCACATACTACTGGCGCGCTTCGCGCGCTCGCAGTTGTTACCCGTAGCAACAGTACGGGAGGAGCTAACATAACAGCATATACTATATCTATATCATATACATAATGGAAGATGGAAAATAACGATGGCCGAACGCAAAAGCGATTCTGTCATTAGGATGTTTCATTTTGAGTAGCAAATTACGAGCAATTACTCGCATATTTTGCTAATCAAACTAAATAATTCTAATACTGAGATGTGTCGATAATGAGTGTGTTTACTTATTTATTTAATTAATTTTTTCGTTAACGAGATATATCTCGCCATCACAATGTCGCTTGAGTGACGCTATGAATGAGATACCACGCATCGCAATTTTTATTGCTGTGATACGGGCGAGATATCAACAAAATGTTCTTGAATTGATTCTTTATTCTAAATTTTCAGATGACAAATTAAAGTATACGAGATATCTTGTTTATAGCATTTTCGAATAACGAAAGTTGTGACGCGAGATATTCGTCTAAAGCGTCGCATAAGTGATATCATGAACAAAATATCTTGTCTATACGTAATGAAAGAGTTAAGTACGGAAAGAATCTCATAAAGAAAGGGAAAAATTATAAGTTACATTTTGATGGAGATATGAATGTAGTACTGATTGTTATTGTTATGTATTTCTTTAATCTTTTCTTACTTATTAATTTTGTTACTGTGAATTTTACTGCGCATAGGAGAATAAAAGCGGGAAAAGTAGAGGTAACAATCAATCAATCGCTCGTGAAATAGTCAAATAAATCAAAAGTCCGATACGAGCAGTAAAATACAGGTTGGTCGTGTATAATAAGTTGTCTTTATTCAATAAATAGACGTTTCGGTCACACAATTTTAGACCTTCTTCAGTATGAAAAAATTAAGTCTAACAAGAAAAAATAAAAGAAATAACAATCAATAAAATAAGCGCAAATCAAACATCATAGTAAATTGAAAATAATATATAAAACTCACTTAATTAAGAAAAAACATTTTAGTACACTACATCACTAACAGATAGATGAAATAATGTCAATAACTTACAACAATATAATGTGTACTGGCAAGAAAACATAAAACAGCCAAATATATATAGATATCCCCACTATTAAATCAGAAGATCAAAAGGTTCCCAATAAATCGAAAAACATGTTTACAAAATAAGTACAAAAGTAACGGTCTAAACTTTTGATCTATACAATTCTAAAAAGGGAAAGTAAGGTTTTAGCTTGTCAGTGTCCGACATTACATTTATCGGATTGTCTTGNAACTTGATGTGGAGCATTTCTGAAACTGATCCCTTATAAAAAAATTTTTCCATATCTAAGATTTTAACGTCGTTCCAAATGAAGTCATGTCCAGTCTCCAAACGATGCTCCGTAACCACAGAAACAAAATCAGAATTTCTATTAATCTGATTTCTATGTTCGCTAACTCTTGTTTTTAATTTACGCTTCGTTTGTCCAACATAAGATATATTACAATTATTACAATTAATTTGATACACCACATCTTTATTTTGATCATGAGTTAACCTATCCTTTCTAACTTTTATGAATTTACTCAATTTATTTAAACTTCGAAACGCCAAAGAAATCTCCTTAGTTGTTTTAAAAAATCTTGAAAAAGAGTCAGACAAATCAGGAAGATAAGGAACAACAAAATATTTTTTAACAGTTTCAAGATCAGAATGACAGGCAAATTTATTGTCAATGTTTAAATTTAATCTGTTATGAATTAAAAATTTAATTCTATTCCTGATAATCCTAAATATAAATTGTAAAGGATAATTATTCATAAGGAGCACCTCAATCATAAATTTAAAATTATTCTGTTGGAAGCAAGGGTCAGATAATAATAAAATTCTATCAACCATATTCAAAACTGTACAAATTTTTTGTGATTGAGGATGGGCCGAATAAAAATTCAAGTATCTACCCGAAAAAGTATGTTTATGGTATCAATCAAAACTTAATTTACCATGAAAATTTAAGATCTTGACCTCTAAAAAACTTAAAAAATCATTATTTTGGACTTCTATTGTGAATTGCAATTTCTTATTATAATTATTGAACGTATCTAATAATAAAGTTAAACCATCCGCAGGTGCTGTCAGAATAATATCGTCAACATATTTAAAATAAAATGAGGGCTTAAATTTTAATTTTTTCAATATAAACTTCTCCAAGTCTTGCATAACAATGTCAGCTAGACTTAATTTTTTCATACTGAAGAAGGTCCAAAATTGTGTGACCGAAACGTCTATTTATTGAATAAAGACAACTTATTATACACGACCAACCTGTATTTTACTGCTCGTATCGGCCTTTTGATTTAGTAGAGGTAACGTTGCGTGCGGGATTGGTGGAACACTTGCTGACAGCCAATGGCTGTGGAGTAAGGAAACTTTTTAGTAGGAGAGGGAGCGCGAAACGGACGAGTTTTTGTTCATTCGGTTTCTCTTCTCGATTTGAACCCAGTATCGTAGAATTGACTAATCGTATTGATCAAATCAGCCAATTGACCAGCGTGATTGGTCGATTCTACGAGATCTATACCTTGCGTTTGCGCTTGCGATCAATGTAGAACGGGCTTAATTGTACAATGCGAAAAAACAAAATATAACATTTAAATGTATATAAGTTGTATATCATATAACCAGGACATACTTCCTGTATTTATATGTTATATTTTATTTTTTGTCATTGTATAGTACATTTAACTTCTATTTCTAATTCTTATTTTTAATATTTTCTCTATTGTGCTCAGGCCCTTATTGTGCACATAGAGGCAGTGATGAAAGATCGAGCCGGCTAGCACCGAGAGCACCGAGGTAGTGGGAACCACTGGAAACACGCATACAAGCGAGAACGCCGTCGTGTGCGTGACGTCATGTACACAGACGACGGTTTTCGCTTGCGAGCGTGTTTCCAGTGGTTCCCACTACTTCGGTGATCTTGGTGGTAGCCGGCTCAATCTTTCATCACTGCATACAGGTACAGACGGCGTCATTAATTCGAAGAATAGGCGCAGGGATCACATAAAAAGTCCAGTTGATCCAAATATCCATTAGTCCCAAAATCGGGTGTCCAGTTGTGGA
>NW_018023787.1:2424-5191 GCF_002006095.1 Pseudomyrmex gracilis | reverse complement strand
TGCTAGAAAAGTGCTACAAATAGCTTACAACAGTTTACATCTTACTAAGTAATTGTGGATACTTAGTAATAATGGTGCAAACGTGTTGTGTCACAAATTGCAAAGAACGGCAAAAGCGTGATAGGACTATATCTTTTCATCAGTAAGTGTTTCATCACTTTCAATGTTTATTAGCTGAATATAATATCGCATAACCTATAATCAATACNATTTAATGTATATTTGAGATTGTTTTGTAGCAATTCTAAAAGAATTTACTTACTTACAGATTTCCAAAAAATCCAGAATTACAACAGCAGTGGAGAAAAGCAATAAAATGTGGTAATTTTAATCCTTCATCTCATGCAAGAGTATGTTCAAAACATTTTTCAAGTGATTGCTTTGTTGAAAGTCCTTGGAGTTCGAAGAGGATATTAAAATCTAATGCTATCCCAAATGTACCACATATACTTGAAACGCAACATATGCAAGAAAAGGATATACTCAATGTTCCATGCATTGAAACAAAAAACAAAACTGCAAAGTATAACTCCCTTCAATATTTGATCAATACTTGAACTAATCTATAATTATATAATTTTACTATAACTTTTCTTTAGCTTAAAAAATAAATGTGAAGATGAAAGCTTAATACATACTGTTAGTGCTAACGAAGAAAATGTATCACTGGAGAAGCCTTTAAGAAAGAAGCGAAAAGTTTATGTTGGTGATTTTGAGGAATGTGATGTAATAAGTGAGAAAAAAAACTATGTAGAGATCATTAACACAACAATAGCAAAGAAAAACAAACAAATTAAAATATTGCAACAGAAAAACAGAAGGCTTATAAAAAAAATTAAAGATTTACATTCGATATTTGGTAGATATACAAGAAAAAGAAGGATTACATTTAGGAACTAAAATAACAAAGCGGCATATTAACTGGTTTAAAGAAAAAATGAAAGTGAAGCTCGCTGCCCAAACGTTTAGTTTCAGTGTAGCAAAAGCCTTGCAATATTTAAGAGAAACAAACTATTCTCCAAATTTTGAAAATTGTGAAGCAACGGAACAATTTATTAGTTTCATGAACGATGCTTTTGATATATTGAATAATAGAAATCTGTTAGCCAAGAGTTTTAAAGCTAGTGTACAACAATATAATAAAGATATTATATTTAACAAAATCAATGAAGTAATTAACTACATAATTTCTTTAAAATGCGGACCATGCAAAGAACCATTGCACTTAAGTCAAAGAAAAACTGGTTTTGTAGGATTTATAATTAGTTTACGATTACTTATGCACATATATAATCAATATGTTGACAGTCCAATCAAAAAATTAAAATATTTACTGGCATACAAACTTTCTCAAGACCACCTTGAGGTTTTTTTTAGTGCCATCAGAAGTATGGGAGGACATAATAATAATCCTACTGCAAAACTTTTTNAAGCTGCTTATAAAAAATTATTAATACATACTGGCGTTACCGGCTCTTTGCAAGCTAATTGCATTGAACAAGTTCCTACAATCATTTTAGCAGTAAGTACTTCGAAAGGAAACAAAATGAAGACAATTGATAATCTGTTAACAGAAAATTTTGCACCGTTTTATGAAAATACCGACCATAATTATTATATTACAAGTGCAAGTTATTCTAAAGACCTATCATTGTATATATCAGATATTATTGAATATATTGCTGGTTTTGTAGTCCAAAAAATAAAAAGCACTGTGCAATGTGAAATATGTTTAAGAGCGATACAGTCAGATACNTCGTCTGGTAATTTTGTAAATATAAAAAATTATAGCAATGTAAAACAAGCTCTAACAATANCTTCGACCGATGTTATACATATTTGCAAAATTGCCGAAGCAGAGATACGACTTTTAAAGAAAGCGAATCAATTAGTGCAAACAAATATATTACAGAAGTTAATTATAAAAATTATGAAGAATGTTTGTTCATCAATATTTAGTGAATATTATGAACATATAAAAACAGGAAATGTATAATGGCCATTTAAAGTAACCGAATGCTCAGTTACTTTAATATTTCTATATTGTAATCATGTGACTTGTATAAGTTTTAATTCAAGAACATCATATTTATATATATATTGATAAAGGCCTAATCTAAGGCCGAAAACGTTCTATATGTTACCTGCTTGAATAAAGTAATGCATCTATTATACACAAATTATCACCAGTGTTTTTGCTTCAAATGGCCATTATACATTTCCTGTTTTTATAAGAATTTATTGAAGCTTACTACACTCCTATTATGAACATATGTACAATAACAATGTAGAGTCAAATCATATACATTTAATTAAAATTATAAGTTTTTATTATTGTAATGTGCGATTATATTATAAAGGAAATAGTTTAATAGATGACAATAAAATAAGAAGTAAACTTACAAAAANTATTTTATTTTGTAATCAATAATAAATAAATAATAAATAATTTTTCCTATGTATCTATTGTTCTTATTATTTATATACACTACAATACGTTCTAAAGAAATAATTAGATTGAATATTACCAAAATCTCAAAAAATTTTATAATATTATTATAAAATTTTATAATAATTATACATTATTATAATAATAATAAATTTTAAGTAATTATAATAATTACACAGCCACACAAAAAAAAAAATTTCTTTGGCCTGGGGATCAGACCATGTTTATTATATGTTTTTGGGGTCGCTGAATCCGAATCCGAGGTCCATTAAACCCCATCGGGTCGGAGTTCCGCCATAACCTCAAAAAACACCATAA
>NW_018023787.1:0-2384 GCF_002006095.1 Pseudomyrmex gracilis | reverse complement strand
CGTAATTGACTCTTCTTCTGAGATCCAACAAATCAACGTCACGTATCAAGAAGACGACAATTCAGCCATTATGCGGCTAAACGCAGCCTTTGCTTTGCCCACATGTGACGTCACGTAGATGATATTATCTTTGCTTCAAGATAGTTGTCTGAAGCCGTGTCTATAAGTATATATGGTCTAAGATTCAAAGTATGTTGTCTCTCTCAACGTTGAAGACATCTTTTCAGCCAAACGCGCAGTCTATATATTATACGTCTATGCGTCACGCTCGGCTGTCGCTCGTTGAAGAGTGCAGACAATAGTATGTTCCGTCTTCTTTCCACTAAGCTGGCCACAGCCACGAGACAACGCATGTAATGCGCTTGTTACATATGCTAACGCTTTTCATTGTTAGGCTACGTTCTGATATTTACTGCCAGTAGTGGAAATCTATAGCGCATGTCACGTCAAGTATAGGTGTTTAGTTCTGTGAATATGAAAACGAAGCCTTTGTAAAAAAATAAAAAAGTTTTAGATCAATAATATAATAAATACATATATTTGCTAAAATTAAACTGTATCTGAAACGTAATTAAACTTATCTTACATACACAAAGATTTACGAATACTACTTAAAATTTTGAAAAAACATGGGCTGCGTTCCGTTTCACGCATATGCGCGCATGTATCTATAGTACACGTCACGTATAGTATAGATAAATGCGCGCATATGTGTGAAACGGAACGCAGCTATGTAATACTTATTATAGGAATTAATTTATTGCATCTAAAATGTGTATTAGTCTTATTATATTAGAGAAATAAAACTATATGTAAATATGTGTACTAATATATATACAATATTTATCAAAATTGTACTCATTCGGCAAGTATAAACCAATGTGCAGGGTGTTTTGCAGTTGGGAAATAACATATATTAGCAAAACGTTTCGACTGTTTATTTAAAGAAAAGAATAAAAACGCATCTATCTGAAATATTGACTTGTAAAGTTTATATTGACAACTGTGTTTTATCACCGTGTTTAGTCTCACAGTCTCAGTTTGTGCCTAACTTTCAAGCATGACAGGCACAAACCGCAATCTTTGTATATTTATTTTGTAATTTTACTATTTATCGGAAGTGTTTCAAATAGGTGCGTTTTTATTTTTTTATGTTTTTCTTTTTTGTAATAGTCACGACTAATGTAATCAACTGCAACTCATTTATTGTAATTGTCTGTGTAGCATAGTCTTGCGACAGAAGATGACTGAATAAACAGTCGAAACGTTTTGCTAATATACGTTATTTTCCAACTGCAAAACACATTGGTTACTCGCCGAATTAATACAATTTTGATTTTATCATATTGAATCGGAGAACATCTCTCATCTTTTGACATTATTTCAAATATTTTATGTAATACATAAAAAAGGTAAAACCAGGTGCAAAGTATACGCACAACAAGTATTGTCGACAAGAAATTATGTAATATTACGATATAATATTACGGCAGAAAACTAAAGAGTCATAACAAATATTTCTACAAAATCGTTATAATACTACTGGGAAATTGAAAGATAGATTTATACAAAATTGTTCCTTATAAAATCAGTTCTACAAAATTAATGTTATAATGAAACAATAGCGCCAACTGAAAAATCATACGTATGTTATGTATATGTAATATAAAGAAATTATAAAAAAAGTTAATTTTCCACACAGACTCAATCTATTAATTTTTTCTAATAAAATGTACCTATATTGTATCATACATTCGTAGATTTTGCTTTGTTTAAAAAATGAAAAACCTATGTGGAACTGTTTTCAAATAAAAACTATTTAATACAAAATAACACACTTAATTGTGACAAGTAATTATATTATCTACAAGAAATTCAGATATTGATACAATTACAAAATCAAAAATATTATTATAATACGAATAAACTGAAATAAAAATACATCTAAACAATATTCACATCTATAAGTACTATATATGAATATGAATCGTTAGTTTATGTTTATTGTACGTGTAAATGTACTATCTTTTATTTGAAAAGAAAACAAGAAAAAAAACAAAACGAAAAAATAACGATTCGGGCGTAATTAGCATGGTGGAAGTAATAAGGTGTGCTCGTTTCTCGGACAATTTTCGTCACGTTCTGCGCAGTGACTGAGATCCGCCATAATTCTATAGTACACGTAACATGCAATAAGATAATGTGCGCATATGCATAAATACACTCTATATAAACAAAGAGCGTGAGAAATAGGTTAACTCTACAAATCGGTATGCATATTCATTAGTATAATTTATTTATAGTTAACACATATGATATTGTAATTAATAAATTATACTTAAAATTGATTTATTAACTGTATTATTAATTTCTTTTTAAATTAT
>NW_018023786.1:2296-9959 GCF_002006095.1 Pseudomyrmex gracilis | reverse complement strand
GTGCCTCGGTAGCCTAACAGGGAAGGCGACGGCCCGGAAAGCCGGAGATTCCAGGTTCGACTCCTGGCTGAGGAGTATTTTTTCGCAATATTTTCGAAATTAGTTAGGGGGGTAGATGGGATCTCTCATATATGTGATGCAAATCTAGCATCTAATATGAATTTTAAGAATTGATATTCAATTCAAAAACCTCGCGCGTAAAAATTTACACTTGAACAAATATATATATGCATATATATATATATATATATATATATATATATACGTAGTTTTCCGCACAACATCCTGCGATCTGCTCGGATGACCGTAATTATTTTTTAGTTTAGTAACTTTTTGAGCTTCAATAAGCTTTATTTGTTAAATATATATATATTGTAATATAGTGTTATTTTATTATTTACATAATATTAGATTATTGTATAATATAACTTACCTGTTTAAAAAAATGTAAAAAAGTGCGCGTACACGCAGAACACGTAATACTTTAAAGTAAAATTTTAAACTCAAACTAGTATTTATTAAAATTGTATTTTTTTTTAATATAAAACAGTCTTTGTCTACAAAACCTACGTTACAAAAGAAGTGATATGAAAAAATAATATCAAGTACACTTGTGTACATTTAAAGAAAGTATTAAAAACAGTATAAAAAAATATAAAAAGTATAAAATTATTATATATCTATCAATAGATAGACTTTGCTTTTTGTGAAAAATCAAAATATAAAAAATAATTAAGGCAAAAAAACTTGGCGTGGCTGCACCAAAACTATAGCAGTCATGTTTTATTTGTGCACATGCGAGCTATTTTTAATTTATTTTATGTCACATATGTAACTATGAAAACTAAACCAATCAGCATTGCACTAAAAGTAAACTTCTTACATTAACAAATGAAAACTTGATAAGATTTTCACTTTTACTCGTCTGGTTTAGAGAGACCAATGCTATTTCTTTGAAAGTATTTATATAAAATAAATCTTTTATTTTTACCTTGACGATTCTGTGTATATGAAAACAAAAACTTTGTTATAATTAACTTGGAGTATATAATACTTTGTTTAAATATGCTAAAGAATATGAAAATTACAAAATTGATTAATACTCCAACAGTAAAACACAAGTACTTATTTTATGTATAACAGTAATGCTTCAGAAAAGATAGTGATTAATAAAACATTACTGATTAAATATCATCAGATTCATGCACACGTTCATGACAAACACATTTTATTCATTGACTGAGGTGCAGCCACGCCACGGTTTTTTGCCTTAACTACTTTTTATATTTCAACTTTTCACAAAAGGCAAAGTCTACCTATTGATACATATATAATAATTTTATGNTTTTTATTTTTTTTATAATGTTTTTAATACTTTCTTTAAATGTACACAAGTGTACTTGGTGCTACTTTTTCATATCACTTCTTTTGTAACGTAGGTTTTGTAGAAAAAGAATGTTTTATATCAAAAATAAAATACAATTTGTAATAAATACTAGTTTGAGATTAGAATTTTAATTTGAAGTATTACGTGTTGTGCGTGTACTTGCGCACTTTTTTACTTTTTTTTAAAAAGATAAGTTTTTTCGGATATCACTCCTTTTTTGTAGCACATCTTTCATGTATATATTAAAAAAGTAAACTTTATTTTTTCTCTATTATGGCTTAGTTTATAAAAGACAAACATTAAAGATTAAACTCTCTATTTTTTTTAATTTTTTCGCCGTCGTTTTCACATTCTTTTTCGCAATCTTTTATTCTCTCTTTTACTCTTTTATATCACAATCTGTTTTCCTCTCTTTCTTACTTTTTCTCTTTTTCATACTCTTACTCTCTTTCTCTTTTTCTTTCTCTCTCGTACTCTCTCTCTCGCACTCTTCCTCAATCTCTCTTACTCTCTCTCACTCTTTCTCATTCTCTCTTGCACTCTTTCTCACTCTCTCTTACTCTCTCCCGCACTCTATAACAGTCTCTCTCACTCTCTGTCACTCTCACTCACTTCCTCTCGCACTTTCTTTCACCCTCTCTCACTCTTCCTCGCACTCTCTCTAACATTCTTTCAGTCTCTCTCGAACTCTATCTCACTCTCTCTCACTTTCTCTCAGTTTCTCCTGCTCTCTTTTTCACTCTCTCTCGCACTCTATAACACTCTCTCACACTCTCTCACTCTTTCTCATTTTCCCTCCCACTCTCTCTTACTTTTTCTTGCACTCCCTTTCACTCTCTCTCGCATTCTTTCTCTCAGTCTCTTTCATTCTCTCTCACTCTTTCTCTCATCTCTCTCGCACTTTCTCTTACTTTCTCTTATCTCTCTCGCACTTTCTCTCACTTTTTCTCAGTCTCTTTTATTTTCTCTCGCTCTCTATCTCACTCTCACTCGCACTCTCTCTCACTCACTCTTTCATTCTCTCACTTTTTTTCACTGTCTTTCACATTTTCACTCACTCCTGCACTCTTTCTCACTCTCTCTCACTCTCTATTGCACTCTCTCTCAGTCTCTCATTCTCTCTCGCAATATCTCTCAGCCTTTTTCACTCTTTCTCGCACTCTTTCTCATTCTCACTCGCACTCTTTCTTCCTCTCTTTTAGTTTCTCTCACTTTTTCTCACTGTCTCTCACATTTTCTCTCACTTCCTCTCGCACTCTTTCTCACTCTCTCTCTCTCAGTCTCTCTCTCTTTTGCACTCTCTCTCTCTCACTCTCTTTCATTCTCTCTCGCACTCTCTCTCACTTTCTCTTGCACTCTTTCTCACTCTTTGTCACTCTATTGCAGTATCTCTCGCACTTTTTCTCATTCTCTTTTTCTTTCTCTCGCACTCTATATAACACTTTATCTCGCAGTCTCTCATTCTTTCTTATTTTCCATCTTACTTTTTCTCTATCTTTTTTGCACTTTCTCTCACTCTCTTTTACACTCTTTCTCATTCTGTTTCATTCTCTTGCGCACTTTCTTTTACTCTCTCTCACTCTCTTTCACTCACTCCTACTCTCTCTCGCACTCTATAACACTCTCTTTTACACTCTCTCACTCTTTCTCATTTTCTATCCTATTTTCTCTCACTCTTTCTTACACTCTCTCTCACTTTTTCTTGCACTCTTTCTCACTCTCTCTCACTCTCTTTCGCACTATCTCTCATTCTTTCTCATTCTCTCTCGCACTTTTTCTTACTCTCTCTGGCACTCTCTATCATTCTCTCTCTTTCTCTCTCACTTTCGCAATTTTTCTCACTTTTTCTTATTCTCACTCGCACTCTTTCTCACTCTCTGTCACTTTTTCTTTTTTTTCTCTTTTTCTTTTTCTTTTTCTCATACGTTTTTTTATACAAGAAAACAGATTTCTTTCTTATCACGCGTCGTGTAGACGCATGTATATTACCATCTTTCAGACCACAGATAAACTGATTTCCCCACCATCTAGCCGGTCAAATTTCCCCACCATCTAGCCGGTCGATTTTCCCCACTACCTAGCCAGTCGATTTTCCCCACCACTTGCCTATCTAGCCAGAAAACGTGAAAAATAAAAAGTCAAAAAAGTTTTCTGTAATCAGCTTCGAAAACAAACCTTGGACAAAAAAAACACATTAATACTTNTCTTTTTTGCTTTTTTACCTGAATCGATTGAGAGTAGAATAAAGTCGATCGGTTCAGTCAGTATTAAGATATTGCTAATTGAAGTTCCCCCCACTCCTAAAATTCTTCATTTTTGCGTATATAGAGGTACGGTGTGCCTCGCACAGTTCAGGCGCACTGCGTGCGCGTGAACTTGGCGCGAGGCACTACCGTGCCTCTTGATTAAAACAGATATTATCATTATTGTTATAATTTTTATGCTAATAGTTACAAAATGGCCAAAACACATATGATTTTACAGCAAAAAGATAAATACGTTATTGTTCAAGACGGTTGATTAACAGACGTACATATAGATCATTTTAACTGTCTCTTAAAAAATTATTCAGCAAATCTATACAAACCTGTTGATAGCTATAAATTGTACGTGCCTGATACAATAGAATCTATACCGATAATTAGTAAGCATATACAAATCTTGTTTAGTTCTTTGGATCCAAATATGCATAGTGGACATTGGGTATGTAGTTATTATGACACAAGAGATATATTTATTTATGATTCATTAAAGAAAAAAAAATTGCACGGAAATCAAAACATTTTTGGAAAAATTATTTCCAGATTATGATTTCAATTTTGTCAAATTTCCTACAGTGCAACATTAACCAAACGGATATGATTGTGGTGTTTTTGCAATAGCTTTTGCGATTTCCAGATTATATAACATTCCGCCTGAGGATGTTAAATATGATCATAGCTTGATGCGTTCACATTTACTTAAAATATTAGAAACAAATAAAATTGAGCATTTTCTTCAAGACGCGCACTTTCCAGCTCTGAAAATATTGCCATTACCAATAGTGATACAAAAAGAAATAACGCGACTCGTGTGGGTATATCACGTAAACTTGAAAAGGAAAAACAGAAAATGAATCAAATGATACCATTTTTTAATGACAAATCTCAAGAAAATATTAACAAGAACCATCAACAGAATACTGTTATAGAAAAAAATAAACCAATATTAAATAATATTCTTCCAGTAAAAGTAAAATCTAAAAATAATTTAATTGATATCACTGATGTCACTTACAAAATTAGTGTTGGTGCTAATTGTGGCGATGGCAATAATTGCGATAGCATTATATTTAAAGAAAATACAAATACTGATTATGAACAGCAATTTTCACATAAAAATAATATTTACGAAGATATTCTTAATCAGCAGTGTAAATTAGAAAACCAACGTAAAATAAAAAAAACAACAATGGTATATGCAAAATTCAGCAACAATTTTCGCTAAAAATCGTATAAAATATAAAGATTTAGAATGTAAAGAAAAAGAAAACATTAAGAAGAAGAAGCGATATAAACAAGATATAGAAAATAATCGTGTTAAACAGCGTAGACGATATGAACAAAATGTAGAATCTAATTATAGTGTGGTTGAAGGCAGTTGCTACTGAGCTTCTCATTGTAACACGTTTTAAAATATTGTACATCATATTGCAAAGCAAAATAACATTAGCGTATCTAATATATTGATAAGGACCTAAAAAGAAGGTCGAAACGTTTATACTTGCTTGTTTCAAATAAATCAACTTCTTACATTTTTACACATCAACACCGGTGTTATGCTCTACCTGCCTTCAACCACACTATTATTAATTACTTGGAGCTATATTTATCGTTTTCAACATATTTTAGAATCTAATTGTCTTAAACGGAAAATACAGTACAAAATGAATCGTATACACATTCAAACACAAAAACGAATACGTTATTTTTTAAATGTGCAACATGAACGGGATAGACAGAAAAAATTAAATAGTATTGAGCCTTTTCGCAAATCGCTGTATAATAGACGATATTACAAAAAAAATTACAAAATTTGATTCAAAAATAAAAAACTGTGTGATGNCTAAACAAATTATAATGAAATATAATAAAATCCGTACATCAAATAATTTTATAAAAATTCGTGGTTCTAAAGAAAACTTTATTGCAAATATTTTGAAAAAAATTAAAATTAAAGAAAATATCAACAAAAAGATGGAAGTAGAACAAATCGTACGTTGATGTATTGTTGTTAGAAACAGTAATATTCGTGATATTTCTAAAATATTATCTTTGCTTAGAAAAAAGTCAGAAATATGTTTAACTGGTGTTGCGGAATGTACTACAATTGATGAAAAATTACTTGCATTGTGTGGAATATCCAGACACACAGCTTCGTCTAAAAATTATTTTCTTGATTCTACTTATCATCAAAAACATTTAGCAGAAACTTTGATGATGAATATGGAAAGACAAATTGTAAATGTGTTGCCCTTAATACAAGGACAAACGAGAATATCGTGGTTGTGTAATAATTCATGCAAAATTGACGATCCATTTTTAATTAGTTATTATGAGAAACTTCTTCAAACAATAAATATATGTACTTTAAAGAACGTACCAAAATTGCTGGAAACTATTTTTACTTGTACTGTGAAAACTTCAGATAAAAAGGTAGGTCATGCACACAGTTGCTATATTACTTCAAGTCTTTGTAAAGCAATGTGTATTCTACTTCAATTATTATTGCCTCATTTTTCAAAAGTGAGAAATATGAGACGTTTGATTTATCAACTTAAGAATGTTTATCAGAAGCTTGTAAATNTAGACAGAGCTTTAACTTGTGCTGATTTAGACACATTAAAGAACATTGTTACTTCGGCACAAGAAAAAGCAGATATATACAAACAGCAGCAATCTAATACTGTTTTGAGTGATGACGATATCATTGCTAAATATCAAAATGCATTTAAAACCTTGACTAAACGCTGTATGGATATACCACGATACGTTTGTATATCATGTGAAAGACTTTGTTACAAAAGAAATATAGTATTTCTAAAATAAATACTGTTCAAAAACAAGTAGACATTCCATCTTGGAGAGATTTGATGGTTTATGTAAAAGAAAGGAAAATTGAGTCACAATATATATGTGATTATTGTGGTCGAAAATTTCGCAATGGTGTCATGCCTGGGTATTGTATTTTAATTAATCTTTTTGTAGACAACGTGCTTGAAGTAATATCGTCTCTTAATTCGTTTGAAATCATTCTTGTACAAAGAGCTAAAGCATTTCAGACTGTTGTTAAAATAGGAGCTATTATAAACAAACATTTGCCACAACGGCAAATGATACAAAAAGTCAAAGGTAGAACGTTTCATTTACTACTTCCTTTACAAGAGACTTTACAAGAGACTTTAAATAAAATTTGTTCAAATACTGATCCAATTAACATANACCATGAATTGTATATTTTGGTAAGAAGTGTACCAACAAAATCGAAAATTGTGTGGGAAAAAATGATAAATATCAAAAAAGTATTTAACGCTTTGACATGGCTAAAAACAAATAATCCTTTATATTCTGAAAATATTTTGCCAAATTCTCATGAAGAACTGTGTTTAAACAAATTAAATCTTGAGTTTTACTTGCAAGAAACAGAACCTGATGTAGAAATCTGCACACTTGATGAACACAAATTATTAAATAAATCAACATCTAAAATAAAAGAAACAGAAAATAATGCAGACAATAAAATAGCAGAACATCGTGAAGCATTGTTAACACAAGTTATAAATGAGAACGATAGTTATTATGAGCAATATACTATTTATCTTTTATACAAAAAAAAATTAAATAAAACTACAACAGCCTTGTTTCAAATGTTAAAAGTGCATGATTTACCCCTAAATAATTGTGAGAAATTATTGGATTTAATGTGTTTTTCAGATTTATTTCCCTTTGGTATTAACGGACAACATGAAAATAGAAAAGTAAAACTTTATGATCATGAATTTATTAAATGTTGTTTGATGTCTAAACATCCATAATTCAGATTAAATCTACAATATTTATTTTATTTATTAAATAATGCAAATATTCATCAGTTAAGTCGCAGGTTTTATCACAAAATGAATGTAACAAACTTACGATTTCGTTACACTGCTGCAGAATATTTAGAAGCAATGTCAAAAGAACTGTTAGAATCTAACTTGAGTACAATATTTTCTACACTAAGAAATACGGACCAATA
>NW_018023786.1:0-1816 GCF_002006095.1 Pseudomyrmex gracilis | reverse complement strand
GATCTTCCTCGTAGACAAAATGAAAGTGATATAAATGATTATAATCCTGTTCTTCTTACTGCTTGGGAAGGAAATATGGATATACAATTTATTGGTGAGAAATCAACAATACTTACATAATACGTCACTAAGTATATGAATAAAACAAGAAAATGTGAATTATTCGATTGCATTATCAATAGTAAGAATGACCAAAATAAATCAGTAGGAAATTATCTTTAGAATATTGCTTTGCGATTTACGCACAACAAAGAATGTGGAGCTCTCAAAGCTGCTGATACATTATTAGGTATTCCTTTATACGAAACTGATCAAAATACGACTATTAGATGGCTAGATGTTAATCAAATTAGATATAAAAAATTAAAAACTCGCAAAGAGATTGAAAATCTTAATAAAGAATCTACGGACATATTTTGTCCGTCTTTAATAGATACTTATTATCTAATAAGACCAAAAGAATTAGAAAATGTGTCTCTTTATGAATTTGCAAAGTGGTATGATATCACGAAGATTAAACCGAAAAGTAAGTATGTCGTNTATTACAAAATAGATAAAGGTCTATATCTTAAAGGACAGAAGCGTGAATATCTTATTAATCATTATAAATACGATGTGAATACACAACCGGAGAATTATTTCTTTTCATTATTACTCATGTTTAAACTATGGCAAAAACTAGAAGATCTTAGAAACGGATGTAATAATTATACAGAATCATTTCACAAAATAAAATTAGAAGCATTACAATATTATAAAAAATAGAGGAATTGCAAGAAGCGTTTGAAACTGCAAAACAGTTGGTTCAGAAATATCTAGACGACAAATTAAACAAACAGAATATATCGCAAGATGATCCAAAAAATCCAATAGGTATTCAAAATATAGAAGCTGGTGAAGCAATGNAAGATTTCAAAGATCTTGGTGAGAAAATAGATAAAGATGTCGATGTATGTGATATGATAGCAAAATTAAATCTAGATCAAAAACGTGTGTTTGATAAAGTCGTTACAACTGTAAGATCGGATAAATCACTATTACGATTATACGTTAGCGGAGAAGGTGGTACAGGAAAAAGTTTCTTAATTAAAATATTAAATGCTAGATAAAACAAAATCTTAAAAAAAATACTGCTATAGCAGCTTCTACTGGTATTGCAGCGTTTAACGTAGACGGTTTGACAGTTCATAGACTACTTCAATTGCATGGTGAACATGGTTTTATTCCTAAATATAACTAATTATCTGATCATGTATTAAAAGTTTTACGAGCAGATCTCGAAAATGTTATTTTGAATATAATTGATGAAATATAATGAACATAAAAAACGCTCGCAATATAAACAATATTAAAAGATAAATAACAGGTCTCAATAACGAGCAAATGTAAGAACATTATTAAAACAATAAACCGCAAAGGTAAACAACCGTGGTTACAAATAATATATAATAATATAATATAAACGTTTCGACTCTACTTGAGTCATCTCATATAAACAGACTTATGGACTTCCTGTGGGCTCACCTCTATCTCCCTTGATAGCTGACATCGTCCTCCAGGATTTGGAAAATAAAGCTTTATATAAATTTAAAAAGGATGTTCCTTTTTATTTTCGCTATGTTGATGACATTGTCTTAGCTTCTCCTCCACATATGATTGATTCGATTAAATAATTAGAAGGCCGATACGAGCAGTAATACAGGGTCTTCGTGTATAAATAATAAACTTTTATTCAAAAAAACCACAAACGTTTCGGTCCGCAAGGTTGGACCTTCCTCAGTGTACAATATTACATCTGATGAAAATATTACAAAAT
>NW_018023785.1:3024-10047 GCF_002006095.1 Pseudomyrmex gracilis | reverse complement strand
AGAGTAATACTTTTTTTAGAGTAATATTCAACGCCGCTTGCCTAGCAACCATAGAACACATGGTGGCCGTGGCATAACACTTTTTAAACTTTCTATTTGGAATATTTTATATTTTATAACAAAAAATGTACAAGACTTTACTTGGCGTTACTTATTGTTTCAATATACGACAAAAAGACAAAAAACAAAAAATTAAATTAGAAGGCAATGAAAAGAAAAAATATAGGGTAAGTTTAATGACTTACTTTGAAATCAGTTTTCTGACCGACGTTACTTAAGAGGATGCTGAACCGTCCTGTTTTATCATAAAAATAGTAAAATGTCTGAATAATGACTTTTGTCAAATGTACTGCACAAATGAGAAAACGGTTCTCTACAATAAAAGAAAACAGTGTAACTAGTCTCGCCAGATAATAAATATTTATGAAACAAAAAATTTTTTTTTAAGAAAATTGACTACCTTACATTATCAAGTATGTCTAGACATTTAACAGTTTATATTTAACAAAACACATTTTGGCCCGCTAGATAGAACCTGTAAGAATATTACAAAAGTATTAAAAAACACTTTGAACGCTTGCAGGAAGAAAAAGTATTGAACCTGTAAATTGTAGACACAAAGGTTATTTTTCTTGTCAAAACATTGCACGAAGCACTACGTAGTTCCCAAACTTTGCACCAGAAGAAAAAGACATACGTCTATCATTGTCTTTTTCATGTCATCTATTCTTGTTTTTGTTTGACTCGATCCCGAGAGATGGCGCCAGCTACCCGACAGCGTAGCTGCTAAGTAGCATTTGTGGCAGACTTTCTTTGTCAGTTCAGCATCCTCTTAATCAAGCGAGTTAAACGTACAGAATATACGTAGACTCGCAAGAAGTTTCACTCAATCAAATAGTAGAAGTATAATCACAGATTAATATAAGTATCATAGATACAAAGTATCACAGATTTGATGTAAATGATATACAAAATAAATGTAACAATATAAGCCACAACTCTTCACTACACAATACACGATATACGCATTAATAACGAAAACCAACGAATGCAGCGCACAGCGTGGCAGAAACACATGCGCGATTTTTGTTTCGCGTAAGTCGCGCCCGCGTAGCGCTTGTCATCTTTTAGTTAGAAAGACAAAAACGAGCGACGCTTAACGAAAGTGAGACAGGCCACGCCATGAAAGACGATATGTCCGTAAGTAATAAATAAAATTATTATTTTTCTAATACTAAATTGGATGACAAAGTTATTCAAAAGTCAAAGCAAAAGAAATATATAAGAAATATCAAATATCTCGTATATTTTTGCTGTGTTTTTTTGCGCGCTGCATGTGTTAATATGAACGTTGTTTGTTTTCGTGATTATTGCATATGCTGTATTGTGTAGTAAAGAATAGTTTTGAGTAACTTTGTCATCGATTGTTGTCTCAGGAGAATGTATTTAATCAAGCAATTTGAAAGTTATACAGCAATATATCGTGGATGCTTTCCAGCTACACTGTAAGATTTGCGATCTCAATTAGTTTAAATAAGAACAATTTTATTCACTTTCACAGTTACAATATTCTTTATTATAATTGTCACTTACACTTTAGAATTCGCAGAGTATTACTTATAGACGGCACGACCGAGACAATGGTTACTTGACAATCGGTTATAGTAACTGACACGCACGACTTGATGTAACAAACTGACTGGCGCGCCCTATTCGAGGGCGGTACTTATTTCGGAAAAGAATCCTTGTACTCGAAAAAAGACGTTTGTACTTGAACTTTGTGTTTGAGAAAAAAAGGGAAAAAATCTTTGTACCGTTGTGGGAAAGAATTGAGGAAGGAAGTAGATAATAATAAGAAAGATATTTAATATATTACGTGTACTATATATGGTCACAACACAAACAACACTGTGTAATACAGTGTCAACTAGTGCAAATGAGACACACTGATATGCTCTTTCTCACACTAATAGACACTGTAACTGTAGCTGGAAAGCACCCCGTATCAGTATATTGGTTTTATGTAATGATTAATAAAATATATGTGATTTGTTTTTCAACAGAAGAAGAATAATCTATGCAGCAAATGTTGCAAAACATAATGCTAGTGCAACAGCAGTTGCAACAACAAATGTTGCAACTGCAGCAGCATCAATTGCAGCAGCAGCAGTATCAACAGCAGCAGCAGGAGATGCAGAACAATTCGACTAGTAAGTTATTTATTTAATATAATGCAACTATTAGTAACTCAATATAATATTTATATTGTTACTATAATATAATATTTATATTGTTACTATAATAATTGGAAATCTTTTCTTATTAATGATTCTCATTTTAAGAAAACACAGAAGAGAAGCTGGCCGCAACAGAGCCCACGGCGTTAAAAATATTAACAATAATATTTTTGCCTACTTTCTAAGACTTTGTTAAAACATATATAATTAAATATTGTCTCTTTAAAATCTGTAATTTCTGTCAAAAAGATTTCAACTCTAAACAAAAATATTACAAAATTCTGGGAAAGAAAGTTTTTTTTATTCATTTTTACACACTTATCACTTTTAATTAATTAGCTTATATCATGTTGTTTTTTTCATATTCATAGTTTTGAGTATTTTGTTAAAATATTTCATTGGAAAAAACCTAACCATATCAGTAAGACCTGAAGTGCCGCTCAGACGTGCGCGCCTGCCAGTGGAACAGTAGGCAATCCGTCGTAATGACCTGTATGTAAATGCAACACCATACATGTATACATGTACAGATGTATAATCTTGAGTGTAATTTGAAATGGAAACGAATTGAAACAAAACGATCGAAGTTACATGACGGTGGGATTAATTAGGAGCATTAGTTCGCGCTAAATTTTAATTTAGCGATCTAGCATAACGATATTATTTGTACTTTACAAATGAAAAACCTCTGCAATATAAGCAGTTAACAATATTAACTGCTGCAATATTATACTTAGTTTTCTTGAATTTCTTGCAGTCTTAGTGATTTAATTGATTTGCAGTTTTTTATATCTTTCAATTTCTCTTTCAATTTCAAGCTTTTTGTCACTATTAATATAATTATAAAATTTTTAGTAGTGAGAATATAAAAATGGAATATAAAAAAACAAAGGCTGGTTATTACATACCTCCTATCATTTTCTTTGAATATAACGTTTTGTAACGTTGTTTGTAGTGCGATGCTGCATGCCTTTGGGTTTTTTTGAATTTTTATTACGCAACCCGTGACGAAATCGTAGAAGTTTATTAAGTTAGAAGCAAATTCAATATCAAAACAGTAGGGGAACTTTAATAAAATATCAAATGCTATGATAGCATTCTCTCCAATCTGGATCAAATGGCCATCGACCATTATATAATAAGTTCCTTTCCTCTCTTGTCTCCTCATAGAAGAAACTAAAAATGGTTGAATATTTCTACTACCTCGATTTGCAGGCGCAACTTGTAATAAAAGATCATCAGATGCCTGAAAATATTGTATATAAAATGAATTAATTATAAATTATTAAAATGAATTAATTATAAATTATTAAAATAGTATGAAACGAATTTCATTTTTGGCCATATTGTAAAAATCATAATGTACATTGTGATTTATGATAAATATACGCATATCAGATTGATGGGTTTCTATAAAATCTAAGTAAAAAATGAATTTTAATATAAGAAAAAAGTAGTCTTCTCTCTCTCTGTATTTGTTCTTTTATAAAATGTTTTTGTCATTTTCGAAAATAATTTGTATAAAAATTTGAAAATAATAAGTAAAAATAAAAAACTTTTTTGTAAATTACATTCAAGTTATTTCTAATGCTTAAATAAAGTGTTTAATTTTATATCCAATTTTACAAAGAATTAATAAAGTTCTAATATTCAAAAATCAGAATGTCAGTAAAATATTGTATTTATCAATAGTTTTGGAAGTCTTCATAATTTACTATCTTATAGTACAAACATTGAGACTTATCAATATTGAAAATGTTGGCAATATTGTTTCAAGTTAACTTAATAGGAATCACTCTAATATGTTTATTAGTCACATGAACAAATTGAAGTAAATTTGGATTTGGTACAACTTTTTGAGAAAAATCCCAGCAAACACAGATATATAACAGCAACATTGTCGTAATAAAACAAATGTAACAAGTAATATAACATGGTCGTTGCATGTAACATCCATGTTAGTTGTAATTTCCTATTTATCGTATATTGCAGTTATATAATATGAATAATAACATGTAAGTAGAATGTAATATAATTGTTATATAGTTACAGAAATGATATATGAAAGTTATAATGTCATTACCAGCTAGTAACAAGCAATATAATAAATATATAACATAATTATATTACAATTATAAAACAAAGTTATATAACATCGATGTTAATAGAATATAACAGCTGTTATATATTACGTATAGTACGCTGTTACTTCTGTTATATAGCAGTTATATTCTGTGTTTGCTGGGATCTTTTTGGAGCTTTTACTTTTTGAAAAGTTTTAGAACTTGACTTTGTTTTGTCCTACAAAAAAATACTCATTTTATTATATGTGCTATGTAAAGTCACTTATAAAGTCATTTTTGAAGTATAAGTTACAGATTGTTTTCTTTTTGTGTAATTCGGGATAGGTAACAGTTCGGGCAGCAAAATCAAAGCTTTTGGATTATCTGTAAAATAAAATTGTGAACAATAAGAGAATAAAGAAAACAAAAATATTCATAATTTATAGTAAAATTGAATAAAATAGATAATTACTCTAATTATAAGTAATTAATACTTTATAAAACTGACTTGCATTAATATTCCAGATATTGTTTAATAGCTAAAGATATAATTGTTATTAAAATCATAAATAAAAAATATATAAATATATAAAAATTATCTATATCAAGTGATCTACAAAATTGCTTTTTATATTTAAAACATGTTAACTAATATTACATATTAATTTCTATGATAACAATTTATTTATTTTACTCTTACACTTTAATAAATGACTACACTTACTATCTTCAAGATCTTTGATCAATTCCAAGAGATAAGGTTTTGCTTCTTGACAATATTGCAAAATTCGTGGTGTGTAAAATACAGAGAAAGTTCCCAAAAATATATCATTTTCTGGAAAGACTGCAGAAAATTCTCTCGAAATCTATATCATGAATAATAAATATATTAAAAATTTACAAAGACAAATGTGTATTTTATTTAAAAAAAACTAAATTAATTAGAAAACTTTTACTTGAAAAAAAAAACGCTTTCTCAAGTGCTTTTTAGCAAGACACCGTGTAACACAGTTCACTAGTGTAGTGTAAGTGGGACACACTGATATGCTTTGTCTCAGACTTATGGACACTGTTACACTGTGTTTGGCTGCATCCCTCAAAAAGAACGTTTTAGAATTTAATTTTATATATTATTTTAATGAGTTTTCAAATCCCTTTGTTCGTGTAGAATTACATATTAGAGACCAAAGGCAGAAAATATCTTAACCTCCAAAACTACTTCACTTATCTCCATTCGAGGTAATCGTATCCTTTTAATTTTTATACATGTACTTATATAAATATGTAAATCGACTTACCTCTGGTGGATTCATCTTTATATTATTTGTTCACATCAACAAGAACTTTGAACGGAATCTTGCTAAATATCGCTTATCGATACCGACAAGCACTGATACCGACAAGTAGAAGGCGATTTTACTTTTAACTAGAGTGAAATTTGGCGCGCTACTAACTTTACTTTACAAATAAGAGTGAAATTCTTCACTTTTTGTCTTAAAGTTAATTAATTCATTCTATTGAAGTGAATGTTTACTCCACATGGAGTGAGCTGGTCAGTGGCTCTATGATTAGAGTAAAACTTTCACTCTAAAACATTTAGAGAATATAATATTTTATATTATTGAATTTATATTTATATAATATATAAATTTAAAATAAACTTTTTTATAAAAAAATTAACAATATTGTCATTTTACTTCTTTCCATATAAAAAACACTAGGAATTCTATATATCCAACATCCAAATTTAAAAACCTAACAGATGCAAAATAAAATGTGGTAAAATAAGGCTACAAGCAAAGGTCCACGTTAAAAAACCTAACGCGCTATTAGTGGCACCTCATGGATAGTGCGGAAGACCACTTCATAATATTATCTATCATCATTACAAAACATAAAACTTGTATTATATACTTGTTGCGAAAATGTTTAATATTGTATCATGAAAGATCTCTGTAGCAAAGTTTATTTAATATTTTAAATACATTTTCTATGGGAAAATGCATGACATTTCATGTATTTCGAAAAATTACGTTGTCGTCAATTGATTTCACAAATTGCGATGTTACCAACATGGAAATCTCGATGTATAAAACGAGCGAGAAACGTAGAACGTCGCGCGTCCACGTGTCTACAGTAAACAAATCGAAGCTTTTATTTTTGGTGCCGATCGACGTTATGATCTAATATGAGAATACCTATATATATATATATGTTCTGTAGAGACATATTTCGATCGATATATCGACAAAATCGAGATTTCGTTATCCACATAAATGCATGTGATATTTCACATGTTAACAAAACACGCAAGAACGTGGCGATTCTCATCTTTTTCCTGTGATCGTGATAATTCTTCGCGATGATAGGCAGATCTTCTCCGTCCGCTGCAGCAATAACACGTAAAAGACCGAGTCTTAAAAATCGAATTCTCTACAAACGTTAACGTATCATTAGTGAAACCTTCAATAAACGTGATCACGTTCTCGAGGTCGAGTCTTCGGCAGTGCGTTAACGCGTTTTAGAAGCCGAGTCTTCAAACGAGATCGAGTTCTCTTAAATATCATTATCTAGAAGCCAAGTTTTCTTGTCAAGGGTTACCTTTACTTCACCGACAATTATTTCATCAATAACACAGCCACACAAAAAAAAAAAATTTCTTTGGCCTGGGGATCAGACCATGTTTATTATATGTTTTTGGGGTCGCTGAATCCGAATCCGAG
>NW_018023785.1:0-2559 GCF_002006095.1 Pseudomyrmex gracilis | reverse complement strand
AAAAAAAAACTCCGACCCGATGGGGTTTAATGGACCTCGGATTCGGATTTAGCGACCCCAAAAACATATAATAAACATGGTCTGATCTCTAGGCCAAAGAAATTTTTTTTTTTTGTGTGGCTGTGTAATCGTTTCACCGACACCATTTCATCGACACCGCATTTCACCGACAATATTTACTTACCGACACGTTTAGATCACCGACAATGTTTTCATTGACATCGAGCTTCGCCGACAATGTTTATGAGAACAAATGAACATATAAGATAAATTATTATAGAAATTGACATTAATACTTTTATTTTATTATTTTTTAATTTTTTTTTAGAAAAAAAATCGGGAAACATACAGAAATAAATTTTGTGAAGGCACTAGCACATAACTTGCAAGTGTAATGATTCAGTTATTGATGTTTACACTATCTATTAAAGTTATTTTGAGTTAATGTATCTAATGATTTATGTTATCCAATTTATTAATTATATATTCATGAAGTAAGATGTCATATTGTAAGATGTTATAATTCTTGATATTAATCATTAATAAAACGCAGTATTATTTTATGTCCTAATGTATGTAATAAGATAGAAAAAGCAATGAAATAAAAGTATTAATGTCAATTTCTATAATAATTCATTTTATATGTTTATTTGTTATCATAAACATTGTCGGCGAAGCTCGATGTCGATGAAAACATTGTCGGTGAAATGATTGTTGGTGATCTAAACGTGTCGGTAAGTAAATATTGTCGGCGTAATGCGGTGTCGATAAAATGGTGTCGGTAAAACGATTATTGATGAAATGATTGTCGGTGAAGTAAAAGTAACCCTCTCGTCAAACAGACTGAGTTCTATATATATATATCGCCGTAATTAATACAACAACCAATGTAACAATAATCCTGTCAACGGAACTCCACTCTCTTTATTGTGATTTAATTTAATTGTGATGCAATAAACGATACAATAAACTTGTTCAGTGAACCGTTGAAACGTTGTGACTCGAAAAATCCCCATTAAATACGAAACAGTAAATTTTGGTGCCTTCTGTGAGGTATCTCGAGGCATACGCAAGTAAAAGACTTATTTAATCAACCAGAGAAAGGAACGATTCCATAGCAACGATCCAAGCAGTTCCTCCACGCCTGTCAACTTTTCCCGATCGTTCTCCCAAATACGCTGTTCGCAGGAATCACGATCACAAGACTTCTCAAACTGTCCGCAAGTACAATAATTTCGCCGATCATATTCACCTTCTAAAATGCACGATACACATATTACACGATGAGTGACAGGATCAAATTCCTCGTTCAGAAACAAACTTCTCTAAAATCTCAAATTACCGGCTTAGCTAATTTAGTCGATAAAGGTCGTTTTGATAATGCCACGTTAAAATTACGCATCTCTCGCTTAACAGAAATTTATCACGCCTATGAAGATTATAATGATGAGCTCATGTTATTAGATTCGGACGACTCGCATAAAGACAAATTTACAATTGTGCAAAAAAGATTTTACTCGCTTGCGGGAAAAATAGAAGGCATATTGAATCCTGTCAATTTAAATACGCACGCTACTGCTGCTAACAACGCGACTCAATCTGACAATATCGGGCCTACAATAACGGTAAAGCGACGATTAAAATTGCTTGAAGCATCTTTACCCATTTTCGATGGTCAATATGAAAATTGACTGTCGTTCAAAAACGCTTTTCTCACCATGATAAATGCACAACAAGATTTAACTGTAGATGTAGACAAATTTCATTACTTGAAATCGGCATTGAAGGGGGAAGCAGCTAATAAAATAAAGATTTTTCTGATCAATGGTGCTAATTACCATAAGACGTGGGAATTATTAGAACGCGCATACGAAGTGAAACGAATTTTAATCTCACGTCACCTTTCACTCCTTTTAAATTTGCCTGCACTAGAAAAAGAAACTACAGACGGTTTAACTAGATTAGCCGACGACGCACAACAACATGTAGCATCTTTAACTTTGCTTAGAGTCCATGTAGGATCCGAAATGCTTGTGCATTTATTAGAAACCAAATTACCAAGGGCCACAGCTGAAAAATGAGAAGAGTCTCTCGAACGAGACGAGTTTCCGAAAATTGATAACATATACGAATTTTTATACAATGTAGCGGTGCGTGTGTCAAAACGTGTTTGTAGGGAAGCGACTAACGACAAGACAGAAATTCATAAAAATCTGCCACCCATTAAAAAAAGACGAATTAACCATTCCAATCAAGCCTTTGTAATTAATGTCTCAAACAATTGTGTGATGTGTAAAAACAGACAGCATCCATTATTCAAATGTGACAAATTTTTACGATTAAATACGCCCAAACGGATTGAAATCGTGAAAAACGCAAAATTATGCTATAATTGTTTACGTGAAGATGAAAGTATAAAGCTTCAAGAAATTTCAAATATATAATGAAAATTGGCTATTGAAGCATGACACTGATGTTATGGTGTATAAAAATAAATCCGTTTATTATACAAGTAAGTAATTAAAAAGGCATAAACGTTTTCGACCTTGTATTAGGTCC
>NW_018023784.1:13722-15217 GCF_002006095.1 Pseudomyrmex gracilis | reverse complement strand
TCATTCTCTTTCGCACTCTCTCGCACTCTTTCTCACTCTTTCACTTTTTTTCTTACTCTCTCTGTCTCTCTCTCACTTTTACTCGCAATCTCTCTCACTNTCTTTCACTTTTTCTCCCACTTNTTCTNGCCCTCTCTCACTTTCTCTCTTTCACTCTCTCTTGCATTCTCTCTCTCACTCTTTCTTCCACTNTCTTGCACTCCATTTCACTCTATTTCTCTTTTATTGTTTCTCACTTTTTTTCACACTTTCTCTTCCTTTCTACCTCTATTTCGCACTNTCTCTGGCATTCTCTTTTACTCTCTCTCGCATTCTCTCTCACACTTTTGAACATTCTCGCAATTTCTCTCACTCTCTCTTTGCACTCTCTTACGCACTCTCTCGCACATTCTCTCACTCTTTCTCACTTTTTTTACTCTCTCTCACTGTGTTTCACTCTTTCTCGTATTCTCTCTCTTTCCTTCACCTTTTTTGCATTTTTTCGCACCTTCTTTTGCTTTCTTTTGTATTCTCTCTCACTCTCTTTCCCTCTCTCTTGCACTCACTCTCTCTTCCATTCTCTCTCGCGTTCTCTTTCACTTTGCTTAACTCTCTCTCGCACTTTCTCTCACTCTCTGTCACTCTCTATTGCACTTTCTCTTATTCTTTCTCACTCTTCTTCATTCTCTCACGCACTCTCTCGTACTCTCTCTCATTCTCTTTCACTGTCTCTCGCATTCTCTCTCACTCTTTCTCACACTGTCTTGCACTTTTTTGCACTCTCTTTCACTTTTTTTCGCACTGTTTTTTTTATGACGGGAAATGCGTTATGCACTCCCGCCATTTGAGGATTTGGGCGGGAAATGTGGGACTCGTACCCATTAAAATCCCTCAATGGCTTCCACCGGACTTTGTGAGNGACTCGCGGNAGCCAGGTGGCTATTACATTTTCTGGCCCTTCCAAGTCCAAGGCGAGTNCCTCAAGGACGACGCTCCCGCTCGTCGTTGNCCTTGGAGTCGCAGAAGGAGAAGGAAACCATAGCCCTCTTCAAGCCGCTCCTCCCTGGAGTTCCCCACCTTGCCGCCCCAATTNTTCGACCCTGTGACCAAGGTCAGGGGGGGTCAATACATTGTTCACGCGTCCCGTACCCGCGACCAAGCACTCTTTTAATGGGGGCTTGGTCCAGTGGTCATGCCCGAGCTATGACCCCTCCACCCCGTGACCGGGAGTCTGCCCCCTAGCCGATCCTATTTGCTCGACTTGGAGGATTGGGTCCCGGCCTAGTTCTGCCTAGGTGTAGAGGGGAGGACGAGTCTCTCCCTCTCTGCCGCTTGGAGGAAGGCTCTTTGATGGAGCTTTCCCTCAAACCCGGCGCTTTCTGCGCCGCACCTCTGGACGAGCGGGGACCAGCAACCTTGCGATGACGCATGACGCTGACCCCGCCCGAACTTTTCGTGGGAAGGGGGCAGGAACCGCTCCATCCCCCCTTTCTTCTCCCAATCTCCGATCCCTCCT
>NW_018023784.1:3223-7332 GCF_002006095.1 Pseudomyrmex gracilis | reverse complement strand
GCACTACGTTCCTCACACGCATTTCAGCGTGCTTAACGGGATGGGTGAACCTCACTCCCTCATCCCTCCCAAACACCTTAGACGTCTTTTCAACAAGGGCGTCAGCTTTTTCCGCTNCCCCAGGCCCGAGTAACTGGAGGAGCATACTTCCGTAGGCCGCCCTCTTAATCCGGAGGCCGGAGATTCCGACCTCCTTCATGTNGACGGCGGTTGTCACCTTCTTTAACGTTTTGGCATAACTGCCGCNCTCNCTCACAGTTAGGAGGACGGCAGCCCCACTAGGGANCCTGCCGAGCTTGGCTCTCTCCGCCCCTCGAAGCGCTGACTCGCGCTCACGGGAGCCGCGAGAGGGCGACGTCCCTGGTAAGGAGGGGAGGTTCTTTCCCTCTCCTCCGCGTCTTGTGCTNTTTTGGTGGCAGGTGCGCCCGAGGGACGAGCTCCCTCCAAATCAGTGAGAAAATTCGCTTCTCCATCTNTTTGCCAATTNTGTCTGCCAATAGGCAGACGCATCTTTTCTCGGTGGGGTTCATNATAGGAGCATCCGCTCTCAAGGGTTCTCTNGCCCCCTCTTTAGTCTGGATCCTCCGGGAGTCCTTTCTCAATGGCGCAGCGGGACCCAAGGTANTCGNGAGCGATGCCGCAGCCGGCTCTTGCGGATCTGGGGCAGGCCCGCCAGNCTGCGTCCCGCAATCCAATGTTTCCTTTCTTGACGCACCTACCAGGAAGAATCCCTTNGCGTAGGCTGCGTCAAGCATCTCNCTAGTCTTCCGGTATTTGGAAGCCGTTATTCTCGCCTCCTCCTTGCTCAGCCGGAGCTTCTCTTCGAGGGTTCTGACGTGCTCCTCCACGTGCGCGCCAGGCCCGCCCAGCCCCGACCTTGCCGACTGCTCTAAATGAAAAGCAAGGGCGACAATGCCTTTTGCGAGTCCTTTCATCGTGGCCGCCACGTACCTCCCTCTGAAGTTTTTGGACGTGGTGGCCACTTTCAGCACCGCCTCCGTAGCTGAGTGGGTTTTTTGGACCATCTCAGCTGCGGAGAAAACCNGCCCCGAAAGGCTGGAGGACGGTAGCTCCGCGATGTCACTCCAACACCGGTCCTCCAGCTTGAGCACCGCCTCCGCCCGCTTTGCAGCAAGGTGCCGTTCCTCGGCTGCGACCAGCTCCAGATATTGATCGGCAGTCGGCGGTTGGCTTCTTCCCCCAGTACCCCTGCTGGTACTAGGTGCCGGTACGGAAGCGTCCTCCATCACCTCCATTACGTCCGAGTCCCCAGATGGCGGTAGGGACCCGGACACGCTAGCGAATTGTGAGGAGCGAGAGCGATCCCTCACCGGCTTCTTTTCCTCGTCTCTCTTAGGGGCGACGCTTCCTGCGTCTACCTTTATAAGGGGGACATGCGCCCCAAACATCTTCCTGGTGCCTAGCGCCAAAACGTCTGGACGCTTCTTTGCAGTAGCTGATTCCGCCATTGCCCCTGCGGTGCGAGCAGTGGGTAGCCTATAGCTCGATGACATGGGGGTGTTTAGGACGGCAACACCCGCACGCCGGGCCCTGAGTGTCCGATTACTCTGGGCCGGTAAGTGAAACTCTTCTTCTGATCTCATATCCATAATTTGTCAGAAAGGTGGTTTAATTTTGGAGTTTTCTTTCTTCTAGGCTGGCTACCCACACAGGGCTCACGAGCCCGGCCTGTCCGGGTGTGCTCTTGGTCCGACCGCTCCCCGTGGATCTGTCCGGCAAGGGTGGCTCTGCTACAAACCGAAATTCCCGCCGGCATAGCTCCACGGATCAACACGGCACTCAAGCCCACCACAACAAGATGGCACACCATCGGAAGAGTTTTCGCACTCTCTTGCACTATCTCGCATTTCCTCTTACTCTTTCTTTCACTCTCTCCCACTCTCTCTTACTATCTTTTACTTTCTTTTATTCGATCTCATTCTCCTTCTCACTTTCTGCTACTCTCTCTTTCATTCTCTTTTTCTTTCTCTCTCTTTCTCTTTCTCTCTCGTTTTTTTTAACACATTATAATTCTCTTCCTTTCTATCTTTTGTTCAACTTGTCGCTATCTTTTGGAAGCAGTAGTACTACTGCACACATTCCTTACACATTGAAAACAAACATGATAAAATTTTATATCAAGTTAGGATATGAGGTATGACCTCCAGCTCTTATTGATAATTCCAAATAAATAATAATTCAATAGGGCGATATTGAGCTAGTGCCGGATGTTGTGCAGAAATGAAATAGACAAATTCTATTATGAGAGACGTTTTGACTTTTTATTTTTTAAGTCCTTATCAATCTATAAATTTACAATTAAATTGGATTACAAAAGTATAATTACAATGTATATACAGATTGTGATTAAATTATTACGTACCAAGATTATATATAAGAATATTGCCGAAAGTAATTCACATTAAGTGATCAGTAAATAAAATATTTGGATCTTTGTTAAACAAGTGTTGTTCGGCGTGTAGTTTGTAACAGANTGTCGATTCGAATCAAATGTGTGAGAACTCCATCTATGTATTATTGCAATTTATCTATTATCGGTAAGTATGTGTCAGGTAGGAATTCAGTATCTCTCATTAAATTCAAACCGTCAATCTGTCTTTTTATATGTATCATTTTGTACGTCAATCTTTCCAAATAATTATGTTCGGTGTCTAATATCTGAGTTGTTTNCCAATTAAATTTATGTGCAGCTTCTTTTGAATGTTTTGCTAGAACTGATGTTTCTGTTAATTCTTTTTTTACATAGTTGTAGTGTTCTTTTATTCGGGTAGCTAATTGTCTTTTGGTTTGTCTTACATAACTTGATTCACATTGTTCGCAGTCAACAATGTTGCGGTATACAACATTCTTTTGGTTATTTTTATTTATCGTGTCTTTGTGTGTTTTTATATATTTGGATAGTTGATTTAAGTTTCTATATGCTGGTTTTTCTATATTGTTATTGTTACTCAGTTTGTAAAATTTATTATTTGTGTTAGTAAATGGCATTACAAAATAGAAAGGTTTTTCATTTTTTTCCGGACTGTCGTTCGTATTTGTTTGTCTGTTCAGAGTGTTAGAAAACAATGTTCTCAATCTTTTGTTTATTGTATTGAAGATTAGTTTTATTGGATAGTTGTTATTAATAAGAATAGTAATGCAATTTTGTATATTCTTTTGTTGAAATTTTGGGTGGGATAATAGTACGGCTCTATGTACTAGTGTGTGTATATTGTTGTAATTTTATGGCTGGGTTTTGTGAGTAAAAATTGATATATCTACCGGAGAATGTTGGTTTGTGGAACTAATCACAAATCAACTTGTTATTCTCCAAAATAATGTTGATGTCTAGGTAATTGATAACATTGTTTTCAGTTAATTCATATGTAAATTGTATTCTTTTGTGGATAGAGTTGAAAGTACTTTTAACGTTTTCTAATTTATCATGGGGTATAGCCATTATCACATCATCAACATATCTAAAATATAATGGTATGTTGAATTTCAATGTGTTTAACGCTTTTAATTCAAGATCTTGTAGAACTAAGTCTGCAATGATAGGTGATAGCGGTGAACCCATGGGAGTGCCATATATTTGTTTGTATATTTGATTATTGAAAGTGAAATATGTAGATGTTATTAGAAATTGCACTGCCATTATGAAATCCATTTTACTAATTTTTGTATTTAATTTTATGAATTTCCACCTTTGGGCTATACTGTCAATAGATAGTTCAATTGGGATATTGGTGAACATGGATATCACGTCAAGTGAACATATAATGTAACCTTCTTCCAACTCTAAACCTGATATGGTGTTGTATAGATGGAAACTATTTTTTATGGAAAATGGTAAATTCGGGGTGCTTCTGTATATAATTTTGTGTAGGTATGTTGCTATGTAATGTAAAGGACTATTGATAATGGAAACGATGATCTATTTTGTACTGCCATTTACTAACACAAATAATAAATTTTACAAACTGACTAACAATAACAATATAGTAAAACCAACATATAAAAACTTAAATCAACTATCCAAATATATAAAAACACACAAAGACACGATAAATAAAAATAACCAAAAGAATGTTGTATACCGCAACATT
>NW_018023784.1:0-2453 GCF_002006095.1 Pseudomyrmex gracilis | reverse complement strand
TGAAATATGAATATTTTATATTTCTCAATTTTTTTTGAAAAGCGATATTCGTGTATAATAGGCACGGTGCGCCTTGCGCAGTATGTGCGCCACTTTGCGCGTGAACTTGGCGCGAGGCACTATCGTGCTTTTTAATAAACTACAGTGCGGGTTAGGTACTTACTTACTTTTATGATCTTGTGCAATTTTTTTTGTTTGCGCAAGGAAAATGCTTTTACGCGCACCCTGGCCCAGACTAAGAGTGTGAGCCAGAGTAGTGTGGGACTCGCCCCCGCCGACAAAAAGCCGAAAGGGGAATATCCACTAAAACCCCTGCGGTGTCCCTGGCGCCCATAATAGGATTGCGCCGATNTCTTAGTCTGAGAACAACCCAGGGACAGTTTATAAGGCATGGGCTTGCACCCAGCACTATTACAAAGAGGAAAGAGGTAGCATCTCTTTCCTTCCTTTCCCTGCGACGGAGCGAGAGGACACGCCTCAACTTCGCCGCCGTCACGGAACCGCGTGCAATGAGGGAAAAAGATTTCCCTTTGCGGTTCTCGAGTCAATACCACCTTTTCAATGGCGGACCCACCTACTAAGAAACCGAGACCTCTCTCACCAGGAGAGATCCGCGACAAACAACAAGGGCAGCCGATCCCAGTATACCCCTCTACCCGTATTTCATACGGGGGAAGAGCGAGGAGTTAAACGAGACCGGGCCTTTACCCTACAAACGGTGCAGCCTGCTCTCAGAAGATAGCAGGCGCACCCACCTTTACATCTAGTGCCTACTGCACCAGATGAGCAGCTTCCGTTAGGAGCCGCGTCCTCCCTCCCTTCATCAAGAAGAAATTATAGGCACGGTTGGTTCCCGACCAATGGAGGAGCATAAGGCTCCACCCATTTGGTGGGAAGACTCCCGGNCTCTCTCTGCGCAGAGGGAATACCCCTCTTTCTCCGCCGGACAGCCAGCCACCTTGTGCCCCGCCTGATCACAGCGATACCACAAATCGCTGCGGTCGACCCGGCTGAAGCACTGAGTCCTGCAGTGCCCAGGCTGAAAGTACCTGTAGCACTGCAGGGGGCGGGGGCGGAGTGCACGCACTCTTGCCACCACCTACCCTAATGGCAGCTTTCCCTCCTTAACCGCCTTGGCNGCCGCTTCAGCTGAACATCGAANCAAGGCGGTCCTACCCCTGGACGNGGAGTGACGCAANAATACTACACTTGCTACCTTTTCCCCGCCACCAAACCTCCGCAGGAAATCTTCGCGGAGTTCTTCCTTAAAGGGAAACTCGTCCAGTCCCGAAACGAGAACTTCCACTCTTTGGGATAGACGAGCCACCTCAATACTCCTNGAAAGAATTTCCTTAAACTTGGAAGCGAACAGATCCGCCTTAGATTTGCGGTCCTCTCCCCCTCTTTCATCAGCAGGNGTCCCTCCATGGTTCGGCNAACCCTCGAGACACCCGCTGATTTTAGGTCTATCTTTTTCCTTGCGGCTCGAAGAATTTGGGCATATGACGTGCNCTTCTTCACAAGTCGCAAGGTGACTGCTTCCGTTTTTGGGAAACTACTACACGCGGAGGCCGCAAAGAAAACGGGGGGAGAGNAGGAGGAGGGGNAAGCTCCTTCCAGCCGGCCCCAACGGCCGTTCCCTCCCCCCGCTTAGCCGCCGCCACCTCCGTTTTCTTTTTTTCTTCTTCTTCTTCTTTTTCTTTTTTCTCTCTCTTTCCCGTACCCCAACAGNGACAGATGAAGGAAAGAGAACAACTTTATAGGGATCCTGCCTTAAAGGATTTCGGCAGAAAACTTTGGACCTCCTCTGANACAGTGTCCCGCACAACTCTTCACTTTCTCCAGCCAGAAATTAAGAATGTGACTTCCCCCCCTGACCGGATTGNAGCACACTGCTCCTTCCGGCCTCACTATGGAAACGTCGGCGATTGCTTGCATTGACGTCTCCATGTTCTCCTGAAGCGCGTGAAACGACCGAGAAGGTTCCTGACAAATCTCCTCGATCGTCTCACGCGCCCCCTCGACCTCCTCCCTGATTGCCTTCAGGCCAGCAACTCCACGGAGATTTTGCTCCTCCGAATCGTCGNTGACCTGAACGATGGTGCTTAGGATTTTCTGTTCGGAAGCAGCCTCCCCCCGACCCACCTCCTGGACCCTGTCGATCACGTCGGCAACATCATGCTCGATGTTGCCAACCGACCGCAGAAGGCCGTACCTTGCCCGGAGCTCCACGAAAGCCAAAGTAAGCTTCCTGTGAAGCTTCTTCGGTTTGCCAGCTTTCTCCTGGGTGGACATTCTGGATCGGCGACACAGCCGCTCCCAGAGGTCGTCCAACCAACCCTCCATACAGCCTATGAGCTCGAGGACATCGATCTCTGTGATATCGGAGCTCTCCTTGACCTGAAGGCCCTCCTGGAGGTCCGTCTTGAGGCTTTTATCAGCCTTCCTCTTGG
>NW_018023783.1:0-10114 GCF_002006095.1 Pseudomyrmex gracilis | reverse complement strand
GATCGGTTCAGTCGTTACTTAGATATTGCCTTGAGAAAATCTTCCCACTTCTATTTTGCATGAATCTCGCGTATAATAGGCACGGTGTGCTCGCGCAGTTCGAGCGCAACTTCGTTGCGCGTGAAACTTGGCGCGAGGCACTACCGTGCCTCTTGATTTTTATTATAGTCACCAACTAACTACAATTAACTATAATGTAAAAACAAAAAAGAAGAATAAGACGGTACACTTCCTGATAAAACGTTTTCCCCACACTGTCAAATCTAGTGATCGACCCCCAGGAAATCGATGGTGTATCATCCAATGTAGTGAAAATTACAAAAGTGAGCAAATTTACTAGTTGTTAATTAACTAATAAGACTATAGATATTTTAGTACATTTGCTCATTTTTGTCATTTTCACTACATTGCATGAATCGATGCCTACGACTAAAATGTTTTTTTCAGGTGCAAAAGACTTAGAACTACGGACTTTATCATCGCAATGCTAAGAAATTCACCGTCATTCTGTACAGTTACATGTATAAAAGTGCAGTTTTATAATTTGTAAGACTTCAAGAGACTTTATTATATTCAAGAATTTTTGCAATAAATAATTTGTCAATTATATGATGTAATATTTTTATTTTCATATTTAATACAAATTTATTTGAATAGTGTAGTTTGCAATATTATAGTGCAACAGAACTCTTAATAGTAAATTATTAACTAAAACATGAGTAAAAAAGTAAAGTACAGTAAGTAAAAGTAAAGTATAGTATGTAGTAGTGTCTTAATTATAAATCACGAGGACTCACCAAGTTTTAAATAGATTTACTGAAATTTCGCATTACAATAATTTTTTAACTTACCAATCATAAGTAACAAAAATAAAACCATATTATATTAAGTTTTATAAATTAGCTTGCATATTAAAATAAAAATTGTTATTCATAGAATTGCTATTTTTATAGAATTACTATATTTCTACAAAATAATATAAATCAATGATTTATAAGCAATGATACTATAGTAGTTCCTCGCTAAGAGCTCGTTTATAATAGCCGTTAACTTAGGCCAATGCCATAAAACTTGAAAAATAGAAAACTCGTACTCCCGTTTATATTGAATTGTAAATGAAAGTACGAGTTTCCTATTTTCAAACTTTTACAGCATTGACCTAAGTTAACGGTTACGATTATTATAAACCAACTCTAACTATTCGCTTGAAACAACACCTCGACTCGGTTCCGCGAGCGGTCAATGTCGAGAGAGGTATTGTTCCAAGAATCGCCGGCTGTTATCTCTGTTTGGCTCGACCGCCGCAGGGAGTCATTCTCACCAATTCACGTGAAGTCTCGGCGAAGCACTTCTAGGAATTGATGGGAATGACTCCCGGTTTTTTTTTTATACCGAGAGAAAAATTCGGACAGTTATCAAAGAATTATTGTAATATTGTTTAAATGGAGAAATCTAAGTTTTTGAAATCTATATGTTTGTATATATAAACCTCTTAGTTGTATATAAATTAGAGCTTTTTCTAATTAGAGCTACTTCTATATTACATTGCCTGTATTACAAAAACTTTTACTTTTACTTTTACTTTTTTTACTATAATGTAACTATAATCATATACATGATATCATATGTATGTATGTACATACATATACGTACAAAAGAATCTGCTTATTGCAAGTAAATCTCGTGCATACGCGTAAAAGAAATATCTGTGCATTTATTTTTTCATTCTTGAAATGAAATAATATAAACATGAAAAGTGATTTGATATCTAATTTTGCTTGTCTAGAAAAAAATATAGGTACATACGATATACGCTTCATATCTTCAATAACATTGTACTTAGGCAAAAAAATATTTCTTGAAAAACATTCATTCAATTTTTTTCTAAGAAAAACTATTAAATTTTATGTCAAACCTATAGAAATAAAACATTTTATAGCTATTTAACTTAATCAGTTTGTGCAATAACTTCTATTATCAAAACAGGTAGAGACAACATTATGTAAAATACATAGTCTTTACGCAACTAGATTACGAGCTTTCATTTGCAATTCGAAACGTCGATTTGTTCTTACTTGTTTCAGTATCGTTTGCGCTTCTTGTTGTTTTGTTTCTCTGGAACAATAATTATACTTTTTTGTAGCATACAAAAATCTTACGAATCTCGTTACGATTCAATATACAATTCTTAATAAAACGAATGCAAATAATGCTTATAATATTTCTACTAGTGTTACTTCTGTGAATCAGATGTAATTATACTGTATGAAATTTGTTTTTAAAATAATAACTACATAAATAACTGTTTATACCTTGAACAAATAGTTTGCTTTTGTAATACCAAGTGTGTAGCTTCAGGTTTTCTTAGTCTAAATCCGAATCTATTGTGAGTGCCGTCATTTGTGTCAATAGGCAATAATTTTTTTTCCTTTTTTTTTATATTTATTTTTGGAAAAACTTTGTTTAGAGCTATAAAAAATTAAGTAATGTAAAAATAAGTATCTGATAATTATGAAAATAATAAAAATAATAGATATTATCGAGTTACTGAATGCTGCATGACGATTTTTCAAACGGTTTTTTGTATCTACAAGTGATTCTGCTTTAGAAAACAATTTTTCATGTATTCTTTCAAAATTTGGCATTTTTGTCAACGATTTCTTCTCTATAAATAAGTACATGTGTTATTAACGTACACAGACTTGAACTACACATTCTCAACATAAATAATTCTTGGTTTTATTTTACCCGATTGTTTTCCAATAGATTTAAAAGTCTTCGGTGTCTCAATTTTACTTGGCCTAGTTCTCAATACAACTATATTTGTGCGTGAACTTTTCTTCTTACAAGAAGATATAAATGAATTTCGACTTAAGTTCTCAATCTCATTTTGTTGACATTTATGTGCTGAATTTGTAACGCTATTTCTGTTTGCATTAATAATATGCAACTTTTTTAACGGCAATTTGATTGGCTTACTGGTTGATTTAGGTACATTTGTGTCGGATGTTACATCTGTATATTGTACTTTAGCTCTCTTCGTATTTTTATGTAAAATTGTTTCTTTTAAAGTATGTTTTCTACTTATCTGTTGCAAATTCAATATTTGCGATTGTTCCAATTCATACGTATTTGTTTTTTTTTCTTTTTTTAGTACTGTCGTATTATCTATATTGTAAGTATTATTCCTTGTAGTGATACCTGAAAATTTAGATTGACTAGCATTACTAACGTTTATATCAAATAAAAAAAAAAGATTGAGATATATTATCAATAGATTTTACACTACCATTTAGTATGCTACTACCATTACTAAGTGATCGTATATTTGATAGATTTTTGCTTCTTAATTTACTATTGAAATACGCATTATTTGTAGATTTTATTGGTATATTGAATTTGTATATTGATTTAATGTTAATTGACATTTTATTCTCTTGTGGAGTAGACGACTGTAATGGCACGGGTGATGTATTTGTTCTTTGTATTAATGCATTATGTTTAATTTTTGGTGATTTCTTCATGGTTTTTCTTGATTTCGTGTTAGAATTGTGTGTTGCTCTTGATTTCATAGAAGTTTCTGATGTTGACATCTTGGATCTCTTCTGTGTATTAGTCAAGAAAGAAGTTCTTCTTATTAAGGTATCTAATTTAGTCTTATCTGTAAGTGTATTTTGGTTAATTTCAGATGGTAATTTTTCCAACAACACTATTGGTTCTGATAACATATTCTCTATTTGTGAAGCTGTCAGAATTTTTGATAGTTTCGAATTTAGTAACCTGCGTTTAAGTGCTAATAAATACTTAGATCTTGTTCCATCAATTCTTGCTTTAGGAAGAGTTGATGGAGAACCAGAAACGCTTATGAGAGATGATTTCAGTAATAAGTTTTTTCTAACTTGAGACGGAGATAGCACCTTCAAGTTTGATTTTTTTGACTTTGAATACTTCTCTTTAGGAGATTTTGAGAGCATATGTACAATTGCTTTTAAATTTACATCCGATTTTTTATGTTTTTGTTTTATTGATGTTAGTAAGAAACTTTTCTTGGATATAGCAATATCACCCAAACTTTTCTTTTTGCTTTTTTGTGATTTCTTGTCACAAATATCTAATTTGTCTTTATATGTAAGAAGAGACAATTTTTTTGGACTTTTCAATAACTTTGGAACAGCTAGTGAATGTGTCTTTGGAGAGCCTAAAGAAACTAGTGATTTTGTAGGTGTCTTTTTAGACCTATGAGGTGTAAGACTCATCTTCGGAGGTGTACTCTCAGGCGTCACCAGTATAGGTGATGTTTTTATACGTGTACCAGTAATTTTTCTTTGTAATTTTTTAGCAGTTTCTTTATGCAAAGTTAAACTTTGTGAAGTATTGTGCTGAGAAGTAGTGTTCTTAGCAGATTTTTTTATAAGAAAATTTTCATTATTTTTTATCTTGAATGAGTCATTAAAATTTATTTTTTTATTTTTTTGGGATGTGAATGTATCTTCTCTTGATCTTCTCTTGTAGTTATGTTTTTGGCGAAAACTTTTCTTTTGCACAAGCTTATTGGATGTTGTCTTTGCATCAGATGATCCTGTTTCACTTTGTTTAGTACTTTTCAAAGAATTTTTAATTCGTTTCTTTTCTGCTGATTTCTTTCTCTTTTGTCTTCTTGCTGCTTTAGTTTCATTTTCAACAAAATTGTTTACTTTTTGCTTTCTAGATCTAGTAGTAATAACAGATTGCTTTATTGTTGCTGAAAAGTACCAATATTTTAAAATCATTATAAAATTACAGTTTGTGAAAACATTAAAACTTAATTCTATAATACTATTCTATATAAATTGCTATATAATATTCTATATATAATAATCGAAAAACTAGTCTTAGATCTAAAAAGATCTAACATTAGTTCTTTTTTAGTTTACTAACATCTGAATTTATACTTGATTATATATATATACATATATATATACATATATATTAAAACTACCCTTACGAAAAAAAACTACTAGCAGTAATATATTGCGGCAGTGGTACGAAAAAATGACTGGCATTCTGTGTAATTGCCAGTAATATTCTCAGTAATTCCTGTAATATCTAATACTATTCTTATGTGATTGTCAGTAATATTTATATTACTGACTTTATTTATATGTAATCGGCAGTAGTTCTTTTTCGTAAGGGTATATATAGTCAAATTCGCATGAATAATCCAAACTGAAGCTATAAAATGTTATAACCTTATATTTCAAGTTTAAAAATTGTTTACTTTACCTGAACGAGTTTGTCTGGGTGACATCTGATCCAAATCTGTGTTACTAATAATGGAATTTATACAGTGCTCACAAATGTAACTTGAATATCAAATAAAAACATCAAAAACTGCTTTTAAGCAATTTAATAATTTAAATAACTGTATCGCAATGAGTTCTTCTTTGCTGTAATGGCTCTTGCCCCGGTAAGGAAGGAGCATACGCCAGTCTTCGATTGGTGGAACTTAACTTGACAGCTGTATCGCAATGAGTTTGGATGCGCAGCAGAGAGCAGCCTGAGAGCGGCCACGGCCATAAGGCCTGGTTTATGCGGACAATAACTGTTAACTTATGCCGGAACCGGTAGAGTTTAACTATAGGATTCCAATACTTCTGTTTATACGCATTCGGCAATTTCGTATAAACAGAAGTATTAAAATCATATAGTTAAACTTTACCGGTTCCGGCATAAGTTAACAGTTATTGCTCGCATAAACCAGGCCTAAGAGTTTTTGAGTTCGTTCCGTTTCATGCATTAGCGCGCATTTATCTATAGTACACGTCACGTATAGTATAGACAAATGCGCGCATATGCGTGAAACGGAACGCAGCTTCTGTCATAGCAGAGAGAGGCCTGAAGCTTATGTCACACTACGGATTTGGATTGCAATTGGGGTCAAACAGAGCGAAGATAACTAAACTTAGGATTGGTTTTCTTTCTTCTGATTGGTCAAATTTCAATCAATTCAATCCCAATCCGTAGTGTGACATAGGCTTGAGAGCGGCCACGGCCATAAGAGTTTCTGTCATAACAAACTGCATTTCCTTTTAGGAGACACAGTCGACACAAGTCGACACAAAAGTCATTCTGTCTTCGTTCAGTATTCAGTGAGAAACAAAGACAGAATGACTCTTGTGTCGACTTGTGTCGACTGTGTCTCCTAAAAGGAAAGCAGCCAAAATCGCCCCGTACACTAGCGAATGTCCACGGGTGGTGCACATTGGAACTACGCAGACATGTCCACGAGCGACTTGTCGATACGTATGGCTATGTCCACGCGTGGACATGGTTTTATTCCGTGCTATGTGCTGTGGACATGGTTCTATTTCGTGCTATGTGCGGTGAATATGGTTCTATTTCGTGCTATGTACACGTCGGTATACAAGTCGGTACAGACTTGTCGCGTATGATAACGTGAAATGCGCTTTCTCAAGATATACAGGGTCGGAGTTGTTCCACTTTCAGATAAAATATCGGACAGTTTATCTAATACTTAATTATCATTTATTTTTCCACGTTATTTATCCCATGATATCTCAATTGTAAATAGAAAATGTTACAATGAAAACCACGGAACGAATCATTTGTGAATTAAAAAGAAAAAACATTTAATAAAACTTATAGTTCACTTTCGAATTTTGTAGAGTATTAATAGAGAAATAATAGAGAAAAACTGATTACCTGACATTGTTCTCATAGATCAATCGAAGTACTTACAAAAGAAAAAAGATTAATGAGAAAGAACTTGCAAATATATATCTATATATATTAATATTTTATATAATTTGAATCTACATACACAAATATATCGTCACTTCCTACGTATAATTACATAAGTGTCACATATGGGATTTTCAGTTTATTGCATAGCGAAAGTCATGTTCTTTGTGGTCACCAAGTATTAAAAAAAATATTCATAAGTATGATAAAAATTTAAAACCAAAAGATCCCTTAACCAGGGAAAACTATATGAAGCCCTAAACTTTTAAACTGCTCTCCTCTAAAATTTGCGTTTTGGAGTTACGGGATTATACGTAGGGAATGACGATATACAGAATATACATAAAAAGAGGAAATGTACATCTTGATATATAAAAGCGGTTTATTGTAAAATGGTAGACTTACAATACATGGTACATTACAATACTGTTATATGAATAGCTAAACTGTAAACATGAGAAAAAGTTAAATATAACAATTTCTGTCAGAAGTATGGTCTTTTTTATATAGATAGTATATATATTATATTTATAAATTTTTTTTCTGCATACTTTAAATCCCTTATATTAAACATTATTATCATAAAATAAATCTGTTTTTCTATGTTCTTCTTACATAAGTAACTATATATATGTAGTCTTTCATTTGTAATANTTCTTACATAAGTAACTATATATATGTAGTCTTTCATTTGTAATATGTAAGAATACACAACCAGAATTACAAACTTTCTATCATCTATTTATATTCCCTTTGTACGAACATTATTTATTAAATCCTTTCTCTTAACTATGTTATAATGTATATTATTTCTCTGTTTACTTCATATATTCTATGAGAATATACAAACTTTTGGTGCGGTTTGTATATAAAAATAAAGTATTTTTAAATTATAAATAAAAAAAATTGTAAGTACCAAATGTGTGTGTGTGTGTGTGTGTGTGTGTGTGTGTGTGTGTGTCTATATAAGTGAGTTTCTTCTACCTTTTTAAAATATACTTCATAATTCTTTCACAGCAAATTATAATTAACAAATTACTTAACCGTAGTTGCTTATATTTATAACATTAGCGTGTAGCCCTCCTCTATTATAAGAGTCTGTTCCTCTGCCTCTTTTACCTCGCCATCCTCTCCGCTGCCTTGCCACCTTCTCCCGCTGCCTCGCCACCCTCTCTCGCTTGTGTGCGTAGCCCCACCAACTCGGTGGTACGCATCATGGTACGCACACAAGCGAGAACCGCCGCTGCCTGTATGCGCTCGTGAAATAGTGTAGCATGATATGTTCCGTCTCCTTTCCACCAAGCCGGCTATAAGGCAAGACACGAGGCACGATTAAGGCTGCGGTCCGTTTCATGCTCAAGCGCACATTTATCTATAGTATACGTGACATATATTATAGATAAATGCGCGATTAAGCATGAAACGGACCGCAGCCTAAGTTGCGTGCTTTGCGCGCGTATGACAACGTGAAAAACTTTGTCAAGACTTATAGTTTTGGAAACAATACATAATATTATTAAAAACAAAATACTTCGAGACGCATATAATTTATTAATTATTTATATCAGTTAACTGTCATAAAAAACATTTAAAAGGTTTTAGAATATTGAACATTTAATATATATGTATATATAATGTTTTTTAATATTATAAAAAATGTAAATTATTACTGTTGACTCATACTCTTATCATTAATAAAAAAATATAACGCAAATTGAAATGTTTTAATATTANCAATAATTGTATGTTCCAAGACTTTATATTACTATAAAAGATGTAAATATTATATTCTAATAATACTTGTAAATGTACTTTTAAATTATATTTTTAAAATATACGTGTCCATTATGTTTATATGTCCATGTTGTTAAATTCTTTTTAAAAAAACGATCACACAAGTGTTTAAAACATGTATATTAAAGCTGATTGCTACTGATAATGTACTGATGANATACTTTTATACACTATCTGTTTAAAAGTTTGAGTTTGATGTTGTTTCTTTGTAAAAAGTAATGTATTTTTTATTTTATAGTAATAAAAGTATTATGTTAATACGTATAAGTATTTTATTAATACGAGTCTAAGTATGTTTGCTATTATATATACATAAAGGTACATACAAATAATAATAACATACTTTGTATTTGTAAAATTTATATTGTTAATAACAAAAAATATAATAAAAAATAAATAGTAAAAATATATACCAAGGGGAGGTTTAATTGTAGGATTAAAGAAAGATTGGAACGAAAACCGTTGGAAGATAGTGGAAATGGGATACGAAGATATACTACATGTAAGGAAGGAGGATGAGAAAGGAAATTTAAACATCATCTTGATATACAACAGAAGATACAAAAGCAAAGAGGTAGGAGAAGCCATTGCGAAGATAACGGAAAGGTTCGAAAAAGAGTATATAATAGTAGGAGGAGATTTCAACATAAGGACAGGAGAATTAGGAAGAGAAGAAAACGAGGGAGGTGTGGAGAGGAAAAGTAAAGATAAAATAATAAGCAATGGTGGAGACAAATTCATAGGTATAATGCAGGAGAAAGGTTTAAACATTTTAAATGGGAAAGTAGAAGGTGACTGGGAAGGTGAATTCACCTATGTAGGAGGAAGAGGTAGCACAGTGATTGACTAAGTTTTTGTAAATGAGCCGATAATGAACAAGATAGTGGATTTTAAGGTAGAAGAAAGAGTGGACTCGGACTATATGCCAATCCGCGTGAGGATAAGCATGGAGCAAGAGGAAGATAGAAGATATAGAGGAAAAACAGGAGAGGTGGAAGCACAGAAGAAAAAGAAAGTTATCTGCTGGGACATCGAGGCAATAGAAAGTTTTATTGCAAATACGGAAGAAATAGGCTGGACGGAAGAGCAGGAGGAAATGAGTCTAGATTTTACATGGAAGAAACTAAAAGAGCTAGTAGATAAGGCAATGATAAAAAAAGGATATTAGGATGAAAACAAAGAGAATAGGATTCAAGGAATGGTGGGACAGAAGTTGCACAAAGATAAAAAGGAATACCAAGAGAAACAATAAGAAATGGAAAAGTGATAAAATAACGAGGAAAGAATACTTAGAACAGAAGAAGGAATGGAGAAGGTATATGGAAAAGAAAAGAAAAGAGAAAAGAGAAAAAGAAGAAAAAACACTGAAAATGATTAGGACGGAAGCAGAGGTATGGAGGTTTATAAACAAAAGGAAAAAGAAAAGAGAAACGAGAGAGCCAAATATATAGATGGAGGAATGGAGAAAGCACTTTGTGAATCTGCTAGAAGGGCAGGAGACGCGTGAGGAAAAAGAAGACAAGGGGAACGAGAAATGGGAAAAAGAGGACGAACTAAGAAAAGAGAAGAGGCAAGTGGA
>NW_018023782.1:10428-11810 GCF_002006095.1 Pseudomyrmex gracilis | reverse complement strand
TATCATTGTAAGCCCAGATCTCGAGTCACATCTACGACACCTCCGGGAGGTGTTCAACCGATTACGACGGGCCAAACTGCGGATAAATCCGGAAAAATGCAAATTCGGCGCCGAACAGCTTCGTTACCTCGGTCATTTAATCACCCGACACGGCATTAGTACCGACCCCGAGAAAACCGAGGCCATTACCCGTATTCCACCGCCGAGAAATATCCGCGAAGTACGACAATTCTTGGGGCTACTTTCCTGGTACCGCCGATTTATAGAAAATTTTTCAGAGCGTGCCCGACCCCTCACACGGCTGACAAGCAAGAAAACAAAATGGCAATGGACCGAGACCGAGGATAGCGCGTTTAAATCACTGAAAACCGCGCTCACCACCGCGCCGATACTAGCATGCCCCGACTTTGGCAAAACATTCCTTCTCCAAACCGACGCTTCTGAATTCGGACTTGGGGCCGTCCTCACGCAATATCACGGGGACAAAGAACGCGTGGTGGCGTATGCCAGCCGGACCCTTAACGGGGCTGAACGCAACTACAGCGTAACTGAGAAAGAGTGTCTAGCCGTATTATGGGGGATTCGAAAAATGCGGCCGTACCTCGAGGGGTATCGCTTCATAGTTATCACGGATCACCAAGCCTTAAAATGGCTGCAAAAAATTGATAGTCCGACCGGCCGACTCGCGAGATGGGCACTAGAGCTCCAACAGTACGATTTTGAAATCAAGTATCGAAAGGGAGCATTAAACCAGGTAGCCGACGCGCTCTCCCGCCACCCGGTAGATATCACCAACAAAACATGTGCAGCCATCACCAAAGCCCCTGACCAATGGTACCGTCGCACATATAACGGGGTACAACAAAAACCCGAAGAATTCCCCGATTATCGTATTCAGGACCGAAAGTTATTCCGGCACATTCTCCACTCACTTAATAAAAGCGACACCGGGGAAGAGTGGAAGATATGCATCCCGGCCGATAAGCGCGAACAAATACTCCAAGAAAATCATAACGCCCCGACCGCCGGCCATCTCGGTATTACAAAAACTATAGCCCGACTCGCGCGATTATATTATTGGCCGGGAATGTTTCGCGACGCCGCGAATTATGTTAAGAACTGCGGATCCTGCTTAAATCATAAAGCGACACAAAAGGGTATACCGGGAAAAATGCACGCGACCCCCGCAGAACACCCCTGGCAGGTAATCGCCGTAGATTTGGTCGGACCGCTGCCATGCTCCAGTGCCGGNAATAGATGGTTACTTGCGGCACAGGACAAATTNACAAAGTGGACCGAAATCCGTCCCTTACGCAAGGCCACGGCAACCGCTGTCACCCGCAGCATATATAAAGAGGTTATATTACGCCATGGAACACCCG
>NW_018023782.1:0-10033 GCF_002006095.1 Pseudomyrmex gracilis | reverse complement strand
TTGTCATTTCCGACAACGGACGACAATTTGTTAGTCGGGAATTCCGGGAAATGTTGCGGGAAATAGGGGCGAAACCACGCCTTACCCCTCCATACACCCCGCAATGCAATCCCGAAGAAAGGCAGAACCGCGTCATCAAAACGATGATTGCACAATTTACTGGCCGAAATCAACGCGCATGGGACCGAAAATTAGCCGAGATTCAATTNGCCATGAATACCGCCCTACACGAATCAACCGGTTACACCCCGGCCTTCCTAAATCACGGCAGGGAGCTACAAGCCCCAGGAAACCCCGCCACCGGGAAAATAAACCGACCACCCAGTACATCTAAGCGGCTAGAACAGCTGGACGCGGCCTACGAACTTACCCGCATCAATCTCGCACGGGCCTTTCAGCGGCAAGCCGGGAATTACAATTTGCGCCGGCGATCCTGGCGACCAAAAATCGGGGAAACGGTTTATAAAAAGACACACGAACTATCCGATAAAACACAATACAAGGCAGCCAAACTTCTGCCGAGGTATACAGGCCCATTCACGGTAACGCGAGTAATTTCACCTGTAATAGTAGACTTGCGCGACAGCAAGGGGAAATACGCACGGCACATTCACGTGAGCCAGCTNAAAGAATGTGGCCGAAACGGCGAAAACACAGAAAAACAAAATGTCAACAACCCCACCCGGGCCCAGAACCGAGCCGACGTCGCAAAGTTAGACACGAGCTTCTCTCAGTACCAAGCGAGTTACCGTTGCGACACAATGTCTTTCCACGCGGATATAGCCAACGATACCGAAATGGACGCGAAGTTCGCGGAAATGATTGAACGGTGCTGCACAACACCGCCGAGCACCACCGTAGGTCCGCCGCAGCTCACGCCGGACGAAGTACGGGCCGCAGTCCGCAAACGAGCATCCGAACGGCTCGAAACAGACCCAACGGTACGACGACCAACCCGACCGAGCAAACCGGCCACTCCACCAGCCAGACAAGCGGTACTAATTGCTCCGCCACCTGCGACAAGTGCAGTCAAAAAGAGCGACCGTACGGCCGCCTCACGAACTCCGCTATCCCTCCGACTAGAGCGGATCCAAAAACGAACCACCGGGCGGCAGTCGTCCATCCCACCGACACACCGACAAAGCAGTCACCAGGAGACCATCACCGGACTGGAACAACGACCAGCAACCACCACCCGGCCAGGTACATCCAGATCCTCCGTCCCCGTCGAAGTCGCCACCATCACCACTCCAGCCGCAACAGCGCAATCACCGAAGTTACGGTGCCGGGAGCTACCATCCGAGTGGCGACTCACATCATACACACCGTCCGCCGCTACCGGGCAAAGGTCAGCGGTGGCCACTGGGTGCTCCGCTGGGATCATGACGGCCATCTCACGTTGGCGCGTTTTGTACGTCGGGGAGAGGTGTCTCCCTAAAAAGGAAGAGGGGAGTGTGACGGGGCTAACCCCGTCACCTGTACATATGTATATATTAGTTTATATTATCTTTTCTATTATTATTATTGTTACTTCCACATTCTTGATTCATTATATTATATTCNCTGCATGTACTTGTTATTAGCGTGCGCGTATCTTGCGCTGCACTGGCTAAGACCACCGCGTATACCGCGTTCGATGAACATAACCATATCAACGTCTGTGAGCAGGTCGAACGTTATGCCTGTGTGTTTTAGCATAGCGTCCCACGTGTAACCGGGTAACGCCACCCGTCCTGTCATACAACAACGACCCCTCTTTGAAGTTCAGATCGCGTTGCGCCATAACTTTGTGGATACCTTTTTGTCTAAGGAACGCAGGGCAACCCGGGGCGGAAGCCTGATGGCCAGTATTTCCGGTCCCAGCGCGGATGCAATTGATGCATTCCGGCAACTGGTTGGGACAGTCAGGTTTGATGTGACCAACCTTAGCGCACTTCTCGCAGACGGCCTTGTCCCTACTGCGTGACTGTTTGCAGCTGGCTTGCGTATGGCCAAACCGCTGACAAAAGCCACACCGCCTAACTTTATACACATAAGGAGAGAGAAACACTCTTTTCCCCATATAAAGACAAGACCGGGGTACATACTGTGTTCTGAACCTCAAGATATAGCTATTCGTGTTCTTAAGAGTAAACGACTTTTTATCCTCACCGAAAACTTTCCGTTGCATCCTAACTACTTCGAAGGGTGGAGTCCATGATTCGCCCCAGTCGGGGGGAGGTCTGATGTTTGAAAGAACCTCCTCGGGCGAGTCATCATCGTCCACTCCACGCAAGACATACTGTTTCACGACTCGAAAGCTTGGTACAAAGGCCACCCAAGAGTCCCGGGGAGTGATCTCCTCCGCCACTTTCTGAAACGATTCAACAAACGAATTAGCCTCACTTCCAGACGGGAAACACACGGAAAACTTATTTCTCCCAATGCTCTTTAAATCGTGGGCATGCAGAAAGGCGGAATAGACAAGGCAGTTAAGCTTTTTCCCCATGCCAAGAACACTAATGCAACTTTTCTCGGGCATACGATCCGAACCGGGGCTCCCGGTCGGAGGCTCAGACCTACAACACTCCATATGAACGAGAAAAGAGCCCCTTGACCCGGCACCATACCTATTGAGAATGAGTGCTCTTTGTGTGCTGGACAAAGGAGTACTCACCTTTTTTCGAGGAGGATCAACGCCCTCGGACGGTCTTTTTTGAACCGTGTTTCCAGCAGTGTTCTGCTTGTCGCGTGGACCCTGGTTAGGTTCCCCGATTAAGCTTTCGACCGGCCGAGCAGAGCTTGAGCAGGCAGACGGCTTTAAGGTTATGGTTGCTTTAGGCGCACTCGGGTGGTCAGCACCCGGGTCGCCGAAGTCAACCTCCATGCTAGCAGACATCGGCCGATATCGTTCGGCAAAAGACAATTATTAAGAACAAGTTCTTGAGAAAGAGAGTAACTCAGTTAAAATACGTAGCAAAAGTAAAAGCAGTCAGCAAAGATAGCGGCAAAGCCCGCCAAAAAAAACTATCCGTAAAACAAAAAAAAACACCGAAAAACGGCAGGATCAAGATCCCCGGCGGGGAGTACTTACTTAAACGCGAAGCTAAAAACTCGCGTGCGCTCGTCACAAACCACCAGGAGGTAGGAAAAGGCACAGATGAAGGCACAGGAAACACACTCGATGCGACTCGTGCGCCGTCTCAGACCGAACTCCTCTATAATCTTTGGTTTGGTTTGGTGCATATATGGCTCAAAGGACCGACTCAAGATAGTCCATACGCCATTCTAAGCTTGAATAGTGATTTCCTTGGTATGAACACCGTTAGACGGTTAAGGCCCGGTTTCACAATTGACGGTTAACTCGAATTAACGAAAGCCCAACTTGCTGAACTCGGCGTAACGCATCTTTTCTTCCTAAACATGAACTGTGATTGGTTAGCGAAGATTTGACAAAGAAGATTGAACGCGTTAAACCAAGCTCAGCAAGTCGAACTTCGGTTAATTCGAGTTAACCGCGAATTGTGAAACCGGGTCTAAATGGCTGACGTCTCCAACTGGAGTAACAAAATACCCCACACCAATGTGCAATTCTAGGGTTTTTAAAAACTATTCGACACGGAGCATTGCTCCGAAGCAACATTAGCGACACGTATAAGACTCTGACTCGTTATTATTGGGAACTTAGGATTAAAGAGTGGTGGCACTGTCAGAAATAGGAGTGTACTAATGTTATGTTTAAATAGGAACTTGCGCTTCTGCAACGAAAGCCAGGACTGCGTGCATGGCATGTACATTATTTGAGAAGGCAACTTCAGTTACACTGAAGAGGGGACTCAACCCGTTATGAAATAAGTCAATCTGTAGTCGATCGGACGCGTCTTTATTTAAAGGGCACTTAAAAAATATATGGTCAATATCTTGTTGGGCGTGTCCGCAAGGGCAAGCGGCAGAGTCAATTATGTTTTTTTCGGCAAGGTGAGCTCTTGCACCCGTATGATGGGACCTGATACGTGATATTAGTGTAATCAACGGTCTAGGCAAAGGTTTTTTGTATTTCTCGTACCAGGGTCTGCCGAGAGGTTCACCTTTGTTAGCAAAGTATCTAGTTCCCTTATGACCGGCCTCGTCCACTAAATACTGTCTCGACTCTACCAGGGACAGTCTCTTTAAGCTAGGGAACAAGGATCTGGCTTCGCACTTTTCAGTAGTACCCGGATCAGGTAAATCTAAGGCACGTTTGGCATATTGGTCTGCTAATTCGTTGCCCGCAATTCCTTTGTGGGCAGGTACCCAGAGGAATAATACGTCAACGCCCTGAGACAAAAGTTCAGAGACAATACTTTTTATTTTATACACAACTGGAGGGTGACTTCCTCTTGGGTCTGAGGAGTCTAGGCACTTTAAGACACTGAGGGAGTCAGTGGCGATGCAAGTACGACTCAACCTAAAGTCCTGAAGGTACTCTAAGGCACACAAAACTGCACACGCTTCCGCGTCAAAGATTGAGGAGTGACCATTGATGCGAGAGTAATGCACCAAGTCGATGGACTCGGACACCACCGCATACCCCACTCGGGGGGTGGTCTCTCTCGAAGGCGGTAAGAGTGATCCGTCGGTAAAGAAGGTGTGGGTTATATTTTTCTCGGTAAGAAAAGAAGTAAACGATGCCTGTGGAGAGTCAGACACTCTAAACTGGATGCCAGAGTCAACGTCGACCGGACACTTGAAAAACCTTATAGGATAAGGGAAGAAAAGGGGGCCGGGGAGGGCCGCTGATTCCATTTGCTGAGTCATTGGAGAGAGTGTACTAAAGACATCAAAGAATCCGAACGAGTTGTTCGCGCATATAGGTTCCCACACTGGGAGAAACTGACAAAGCATGGAGTTTAGAGGATGACTGATCCTAGACTTAACCCGGCAGGCGTATTTGCGGGATAGGTACGCTCGTCTACAAGCTAGAGGTTGTGACGGGGCTAGCCCCGTCACCTGTACATATGTATATATTAGTTTATATTATCTTTTCTATTATTATTATTGTTACTTCCACATTCTTGATTCATTATATTATATTCNCCTCCGCTACATTTCAGAATTCAATTAACCGAGTGTCGCAATTTCACGCCTTCCCCTCTCCGATCCTTGGCGCTGACCGAGCTGTCCGGCAGGCGGAAGGCCGGGCGAAGCCGAAAGAAAATCGGCTCCGTTACAAGGTTGTTCATTTACAACGTCCAATAGGACATTGGTTGGAGTAGTGCGCATGAAGCCACCAACCAGACGAAGGCAAGCGAACTGCAGCCTGTCGAGGACAAGCTGTTCCCTTTCCCCAAGAGGGGAAGTGACCTGGCAGCCCCAGTCGAGGACGGAGCGTACCAATCCTTTGTAAGCGGCAGACAGGATTTTTGGGTGGGCACCCCACCTAATTCCAGCAATGGCTTTAAGCACATTGATGCGCGGTAGAACCCGCTTTTTAATTTCAGAAACATGTGTTTTCCACTTGAGGGAGTAATCGAAGAAGACACCTAAGAACCTCACGTTCCAAACTACTTTGACCTCAGTTCCACTTAGCGAGATCTTTACTCTCTTTTTTTTGAGAAGTCATTTTGTATTTTTAAGAGAATTTAGGGAGAAGAACGTCGCGTACGACTTCTCCGGAGACAGTCTCAGCCCCAACTCACCTAGGTGGGAGTTCAAATTGACGAGAGCAACATTGAGTTGTGACGTAACATACTCAATAGAAGGGTGCGAGCAATACATAACTACATCGTCGGCATACATAAGAATCTGTACGGGGAGAGGTAGGCACATCTCGACGAAGGAAAGATATATACTGAACAATATGGGGCTTAAAACCGACCCCTGAGGAACGCCTCTCGAGGTTTCCCTGCGTTGAAGTGGAGCACCCGAAGCGAACCCCTCAAGGATTCTATGAGAAATAACAAACGACACGAAGCTTACAATTCTTTTAGGAAGTCCGAGACGAGTGAGAATAGCGAGCAGAACAGGCGGGACAACGTTGTCGAAAGCGCCTTCCACATCAAGAAAAACTGCCCCGGTAACCTGACGATTGTTATTGGCCCTTTTAATGTTTGACGTGAATACAGCAAGGTTATCTACGCAGGATAGGCCTCGCCGAAAGCCAAACTGAAATCTTGGAACGATATTGTTATTTTCGGATCACCATTTCAAACGTCTTTGTAAAATCTTTTCTAGAACTTTTAACATGTTACTGGCAAGAGATATAGGGCGGTACGCACCTTTTTTCCCCGGTTTAGGGATAAATATAGCGAAGTAATTTTTCCATTGATCCGGAAAAGTGCCTCCGTCGAACATAGAGTTGTATAAGGTGAGAACCCGCTGATGTATCTCAGTCGGAAAATGAGAGATAATATTGTTGGAGATTAGGTCGGGACCGGGGGCAGATTTAACTTTGAGTGTCTCAACCACAGCCCAGTACTCATCCCAGCGAATCGGTGAATCTAAGAAGGTATTGTCTAGTGTTTTGTTGTAGCTGGGAACACTGTTAAGCAGATTCGTGTGATCTGGAACTTCTAAAACACACAAAGGAGCAATCTTATCAAAGGCTTTAAGAAGGCCGTCCGAGTCAACGTTATTACGATTGCCGTCTCCACGGGAGTAATTTCTTGCATGTGCAAACGCTTTAACCGTGCTCCACACAGACCCTATGTCAGAGTTGGCATGGAGAAATCCACAAAACGACTTAAAAGCAGCACGTTTCTTTTTACGCAAGAAGCGCGCAACTTCCTTAGTGACAGCACAGTACGCGTTCAGATTGGCCAGACTTGGGTGTTGCTTGAACGAAGAAAAGGCGAGCCTTTTTCGGCAAACTTCCTGGGAGGAAGAATCATCCTACCAGGGGGTGGGAGGTTTGCGAGATGAGTTAGCCGACGTAATGATTTTTGCACCAGAATCAGTGAGAGCGTTGAGAACTAGCTCCACGAGAAGATCGTAAGATTCGTTGGGGTTAGAGGAAGAGCTAGAGCTAGTACACTGTTCATCAACGAGGAGTTGTCTACAGCGTTCCTGGAACACGTTCTAGTCCACGTCTCTAACCGAGATGTACGGACGACAGGGTATTTTGCCCTCAAACCTACCGTGTATGGTGGTGAGTACGGGATAATGATCACTGCCATGGTGATAATCTGCTACCCTCCACTGACAATAGTTTATAAGATTACCAGATACGATTGTAAGGTCCAGAGCGGACTGTCGAGAGAGATCTAACGAAGACCAGGTGCGTTCANCGTTATTGAGCACAGCCCAGGACGAGTTCACGACAGCACTTTCTATTTTTTTCCCCTCATAGTTGCTACAACAACGAAAACTANTCCACAAGGGGCTTTTTCCGTTGAAGTCGCCACAGATAATTGAAGGCTCATACCTGGAACACAATTGAAAGAATGATGACCAGAAGTTTGCTTCAGTGTACGTGTCAGACCNGCGAGGCGGGCTGTACACCGAGAAAACGTGTACAAACTGATTGTTGGGTAACAACAGTTTCGCCGCGATAAATTCCACGTAATTGCGGGAGCACAACTGAATGATGTCGATATCTGTGACAAGTTGGAACTTTATATGTTTAGCAATAGTCAGAGCAACACCACCACCCTGTCTATTCCTATCCATTGACACAATTTTATGATTAGGTAAAGTTACAATAGAAGACCGATCCATATACGTTTCGCAGAACGCGGCGACATGGATACAGCTTTCCTGTAGTAAGAACTTGACAATGTCTAGCTTACGAACCAAGGAACGACAGTTCCACTGCATAAAATTCAAAGATTTAAAGTTTAAGTTCCGTTGCATTGTGAGAAAAGAGTTTAGAGAGTACGACGTTTAGCAGGAAAGCTGAAATGGTTTTGAAAGATAACGCAGATTTATGTTAAATGATATTACTGAATTACTGCACTAAACGCAGACTTAAGAATTATTTCTAGATCTTTATCTAGAAGAGAAATACCGAACTTGGGATCACATAAAAGGTTTTGTTGAACCTTGAGAAGAAAATCTTTGGTAATAGTAGGTGGTTTACAGGTTTTCAAGCCAGGAATGTTGTCACTGCTCCTGACTCGAGGAACCGGCTTAACGGTAATTTTTTCTACCTGAACGGTATCATTGTTTTTTGCAAGAGGTGGGGGAGGAAAGAGTAGGTCTTTGGAGGCCGACTGATTACCGCCCCGCGGCGTAGGTAGCCTGGGAAGACTCGCACCGGGCGTACATTCGCCGGTGGTCTTACTCGATTTTTTAGGAGCGTTAAACTGAAAGACTCCTTTTGGAATAAACTCACCAAGAGTGGGAAGCGGAACGGGAGGAGATTGGTAAGGTGGGGTAACACTCCACCCGCGACCACCACCTCCACCCTTGTCACAGAGCAAGGAAGCCTCTTTGAAGGAGACCTCCTTCTGAGCCATGATTCTGTGTATATTTTTATGTCTCAGAAACGCAGGGCACTTGGGGTCAGACGCCTGGTGGTTGGCGTTTCCAAGCTTGAGACGTATGCAGTTGACACACTCAAAGTCGTCGCTGAGGCAATCAGAGCCACCATGGCCCGTCTTGCCACACCTTTCACAAAACTGTTTGCCTCCTCTGGATTGTTTACAGGATACCGAGGTATGTCCCAGTCGTTGGCAGAACCCACACCTTCTGACCTTATAGACATAGGGGTGTAAAAACACCCTTTTGCCCATGTATATACAAGACTGAAAAACACACGAAGATCTAAAGCGAAGTAAGTAGGTATTTGTGCTTACCAAGGTCGGGGGGGGCGTTACCACCCCCTCCTGGAACACGTCTTTGCAACCTTACAGCCTTAAACGGAGGTGTCCAGGAACGACCCCAACCCGGAGGGGGCCGAATACTAGCAAGAACCTCCTCTGCTGTATCATCGTCATCTACTCCGCGAAGAACATATTGTTTAACCACCCTAAAGCTGGGAACGAAGGCAATCCAGCTGTCCGAGGGGGTAATTTTGTCGCCGACCGACGAAAAAGACTCGACGAAACTGTTCGCCGACTTTCCAGACGTGAAAACTACTGAAAACTTGTTTCTCCCTATGGACCGAAGGTCATACGCCTCCTGGAACAGGTCATAAAGCAACGTGTTTAGCCTTTTACCTAGGCCGAGAACACTAAGAGTACTGGCAGTGTCGGCGGACAGGTTAGACCCGGCACCGTCCTTACCACCACGGAACGCTTGTCCGGACCCTCCACACTCCACATGCACCAAATACGGCCCAGTGGAGTCCGGCAGGTACCTGTTGGCACGAAGAGCGAGTTGAGTATCGGAAAAGGGGGAGAAGACGCGTTTTTCCCCCGCAGAAGTCTGCTCAGAGGCCTGTCTTTTTTTTGCTCTAGAGGGGGGAGGCGGGCCGCAATGAGGGGAAGTCCCGGCAGACTCCTGCTCTTTGCCGCCTGGGGGAGAACCTTCCGCAGGAAGTGGAGGCTTCCGGGGAGTACTCCCCCGATCAAAACTAGCATCCATGACGCAAAAACGGGCGAGAAAGTAGCTTTGCAAAATCTAACAAGTGAGGTTATTTGGCCGTTAAATCTGAAAAATGGCGGCCACAGGCCGTGTGCCCGGCGGACAGCACCAACAAGGGCAAGCCGACGTTACTAGGTTTAGCAAAGCGGGTAGTATTAAACAGTAGTACGTACTTACTTGTAATAAGTGCGTGTAAAAGCAGTAAGGAAGGAAAATACTTGCAAAAGCGCAACTAAAAGGCTGTGAAGGACGGGATGCAGGAAGCACGACGTGTCGCATGCGCAGTCTCAGAGTCGAATCCCCTCTATAATCTTTACTCGCTTAGTCATGAAACACCGAATTTCATGATTGGCCACTGCATTGAAATTTGAGGTTGGAGATTCGAGACCTGGGGGTCAATTGTGTATCACAAAGTCTAGTGAAAATCATAAAAGTGAGTTCTCGCTTGATTGGATAATTTTCATCATAGTGAAAATGCGAAAATTCTCATGTGGGATTGCTCGACAAGAAATTTTATGTCGAATTATGTCTAAATGTGTCAAAATTGTGT
>NW_018023781.1:11137-12450 GCF_002006095.1 Pseudomyrmex gracilis | reverse complement strand
TCCAATTCATTAATTTCTTGTCCAGCATCTTTTAGTTGATTAGCAAGTCTCTGTACATTAGTTACATGTTGTATAACCGAATCTTCAGATTTCATTCTGTATTCGTGATATCTTTGTAGCAGCAATAGTTTGCTAGATGCCGAACGTTGTTNATATGTTGCAGTCAACGTACGCCACATATCATTAGCCGTTGTGCAAACAGTTAGACCTCGAAGTTGCTCTCTTTCTAGAGATGCAGCAATCACACTCATGGCTTTAGCGTTGTCTTTGATCCATGCTTGTACAGCTGCAGTTGTTTCATCTCCCTGTGGCTTTGGTCTTGTTCTCGCCACTACATCTTGTAAGCCATGGGCAACAAGCAGTTGATTTACCTCGAATTTCCAAGTTTGGAAATCCGATCCGTCGAATTTAGTAATCCCTCTACCGATNATTTCTAATGCCATTATAATAGCACTTACACTGCAAATATATATGCACAAGAGTTGTCTCACACGAATAANTNNTTTATTGTTCAATGAGCGTCTCCTGGGCCCATAACCTGTTGAGTTATTCAAGTTAAATAAACACTCACAACACTTGTTTTTGTTCTTATGATTTATTAACATAAAAACATTACAAAATAGAAAATTATCGGTAGAACGGTAACGAGCACGTCTATACGTGATGGCGTCGTGGAACAAGACAAAATCGCGGTAGAGTAAGATTCAATTATTTTCTTTTCTGCTCATGCGCGGTAATATGCTAACAAGAAAACGGCGCATGACTGTCTCTCACTTGACCGTGTGTGTGTGTATCAACGCGCATGAGTGCGAAGTGAATAAACTCATTATTCAACATTGTAAACTTCTTTCCTAAGTTGTCGATAGAAATACGTGTCACAAGAATGACGTATGCTAGAAAATCCAGGACGCGATCATCTGGCAAAAAAAGCCAGATTAATCTCAGCGGATTACAAACGTGAAGTGTAGAGTATCTCATGTACGTCGCCATGACGACGCGAGAGTTGTCNATAGTAGCATTGCGCACGAGTTGTGATATACGCAAAATCCATTGGGAGTTAGTTTATTCCAGCCACGTTTCTGGATGCGTCGTTGGTTGGTTATGTTTCAATAGAACCGACGACGCACGAATTCATCTTACAATTTGTATACACACACACACACACANTTTTAGTTAGCGTGATATGTACAACATGAGGATAATCCGAATAATACGTGAAGAAAGAATTAGGGTCTGATCTCCTTTTAATCCAGCGATTAATGACCACTGCTGCGCTAGAGATAAGTACAAAATTCATTCTCGACTCAATAAAA
>NW_018023781.1:8965-10557 GCF_002006095.1 Pseudomyrmex gracilis | reverse complement strand
AAGAATCTCTTTTCTAAAGAAATGAAACTTTTTTACCTATTGTCTTCTTTTTGAAACCAGATTGCAAAGCTTCTGTTTGTTTCGCATAAACGGTTTCTCGTCTCAATCCGAAAAGTAAGCGACTGCTCAGTGCGAGGTGAGAGACGAAGGAAGCATTATACGTGTGTACATTTCCTCATTAAATTGTCGGGCACACAAACCAAACTAAGTTGGTTCTCTCGAAGCGGTATATTTGTGGGGGCTTATCTTACAACTCAAACATAGCATGAACTTTACACGTCAAACTCCCAATAGGGGGTTTGCATCATTTTTTTTTTAAATATTAATTGATAGATTGTGCCTGATTTATATAACTAATTTTTTTTTTTTATAAGTTTTTGATGCGAATTAAGGCCACAATTAAATAAAAACGATATTGACTACCGAAAACGGTCCGGAAAGACCCGAGTTCGCCCGAAAGCATTTATGACGTCACATTGGTATAAACAGAACGCTCCTGTCACTCGATAACCACGTAAAAGCCAGGTTAATTTATTAAAAATGAATCAAAATAACAAGTATAAAACGTGTTTTGTGCCGCAATGTAAATCCACAACGATTGCAACTCCCGGAAAAATGTTTTTTTCCGTACCGCAGAAAGAAGAAATCAAAATGAATTGGTTTCTACTTGCGCGCGATCTACGCGATGCTCGGGGCAAATTCTCCCGAATAAGATACAAACTTTTCCTTGGCGTTTCACGCAAACATAACCTACGGCGGAATCGCCGTATTCTTCTCTTGCATTTCTGAAACAAAATGAGGTATTTCGAGTATTTCGAGTTTGAAAAATGGTCAAATAGATATTGACGTAAGGTGCAATTACACTTACACAGACGCTTTCACCCCACGAACTTCGGGAACATTAAATCTGTCATCACTGACGAGAATCTCCCACACCATAAAAACGTCGATTTTTGGCAAGTTCGAAGAATCTGCCTTCANAACCTGGATCCAATTTGTACGGCATTGCATACGATCACAGGAATTGCGTTGTAGCACAAATTTATTGTGAGAAAATGTGATCAAAATCGCTATCACCGAAATGACAATGTACTAATGTGACGTCATGGCCGCTCAGCCAATGAGGACTGTTTTTCCCAGACACCGTTAATTTGAAATATTACGACATTTCAAGTTAAATTTTCAATACGTAATCTTCGAAAAAAAATCTAATTTCCACGCGAATATTATTTACAATATGCATTCTTGCAATAAAATGGCAAAAAACAATTTAATAAAATTCATGCAAACCCCTTATTGTAGATAATGTGGCAAGATTGTCAACGCGTTTTGTTTTAGCAAAGCAATTTTGACGTTTATATAAAAACTGAAAGTAACAAACTTTTTGAGCTTCTTGTATTTATTTATTTATTTTATTTTATTTTATTGTTTTTTTGTTTTCAATACAAACATATATTGTGCAAATTTTCAAATTTGAACAAAGAAAAAATAATGAAAGTCGAAAAGAAGTTATAAAACAGCTACCAATGTTTTTGTCGTAAAAAATTGATCACTTACACAACAAGTTGAATTATATCCAGTAAAAAATTTTT
>NW_018023781.1:2808-4775 GCF_002006095.1 Pseudomyrmex gracilis | reverse complement strand
TAAAACATGGTTTACAACATTTATATACTACAAAACATTCTTTCTCTAAAAACCCGTTTTACAAAAAATGTGATATCACAAAGTAGCACCAAGTAAATTTTGTATGTTACTTTTGTATATCATTATTCTAATCTAAGTATACATAACTACTTTGTTAAGTTTTCGTTACGGAAAAAATTTTGAAAGAAAGAATTGTCTGGGCCTATTAAATTAACAAAAGGATTTGTAGTGAAACTAACAAGTAGACCCAGCAAAACTTTACTTTCCGTGAAAAACAAAAAAAAACTCCGCGCGGCTGACTGACGTGCGTCTGACTAAAGATAGGCAGAAAGGCTTGATTTATTCAATAATAACTTCATTAGTATATGTGAGAGAAAAAAATGATTTAGGACTTTTTAACTCACTCTTACTTTTTCTACTTGCCTACGAGAGATTTTGCACTGATTGTCGGACACTCTGTATATATTAAATTGCTCTTAAAACACGGTACAGTATTTGGTCGTCAAAATCTACAAAAAAACACAGATGAACGCGAGACATACCAATTAGCTCGTTGCACTCTAATCTCTCTCTCCTTCCAATCTGTCTCTCTCTCTCTCTCTCTCTCTCTCTCTCTCTCTTTCTCAAAGAATAAATGTGTGTGTATATATATGTATAAACATATATACATACTGTGACGTGGCCGAGCGGTTGCAGCAGCAACCGCCCGCCTTAGTCACAAAGACTCGTCTCCGGAATCCGAAATCGCACTCGGAAACCGTTAATCCTCTGGGGCATACACGCGACTTAAAAGAAAATCCAATCTTAATTAATTTGATTTCCCCGTATAAAATAAAACGGCCGGCTATGCGAGCCTCACCGGCACCAACGAGGAGGCCGAGGAGATAACCAGGAGAAAGAAGGCGCCGGGAAGCCAGGAAAGACCGGAGAACAAAGGCGAAACAACTCCTGAAACTCGATGCTGAGGGCAAAAGGCGCGTAAGAGAGAGACAAGGCGCGCCAAGGGCACTGAAATCCGTTGAGCAATGCTGGCGGAAAAACAAAACAGCCGTGACGAAGCCGCGTAACCGGCAAGGTAAAGGCCGGACAACAAAAACAATAAGCAACATCAACAACTTCAGCGAGTCCGAGTCGACCCTGAAAAGAGCCGTTGAAGATTTGACGGAAGCAACGGCGACGTATCGAGACACGTGGTCTCAACGCCTAATCAATTTGATAGGTTGACGAGATCACCCCCGCTGAGGAAAGCCCCTCCGAAGGGAAACCGGCGAGACGGTATAAAAGCGGCTGCAGAGCGGGCGTTAGATAGAATCGATAGAATCGAATAGAGTAGAATCGACTAGAATAGTAAAAGTAGCGATAAAAAGCGAGCGATCTACGCAAGTAGCAAGTGCCACGATAGCGATAGTAAGGACGAGTGCCAGGACCGAGTGCGAGGTCGGAGCGTGGACGAGAGAGAGCGGCTAGCGAGAGGTCGTTGAGCGAACAATCGGCGACGGAAGTGGACGGCCGCCGGAGGCGAGTTTCCAGAGCTACTGAACCCTGTCCGCGAGATCTACACCGGTGAGGTACCGGCGCGAAGCCGAAACTTATTCTAATTGTTGCGCCACTCGCGTTATAACTTTTATTTGTGTTGTCTCGAGGGCCCTGTGTCGCCCACACTGTCGCGTAGGGGACCGGAGTGCCCCGTCCGAAAATATAGTCATTATTCAGGTTTTTCGAGTGGAGCGAGCAGTCGCAATCGAGCAACGAATAACGGTTATCGGCATACGCCGTTAAGGCGTGGATTACCTGCCACCTCAGCTATCGAACGGTCACGCGCCCCGGAAGAAAAACTCTTGAGATTGTTACGTGGACAGTGCGGATGCTATCGTCACGCGTTACAGTTATCGGAGATCGCGCGAGGCGAATTCTCGATACCGCGTACGAACCGCGCACACGTGCGCTGCGCCCGAATAAATAAGAGC
>NW_018023781.1:0-2233 GCF_002006095.1 Pseudomyrmex gracilis | reverse complement strand
TGAAACACGTGCCTGGCGCCCAAATCACAACATAAAATTAATTGACGGTTCCGGGTGTTCAGCTCTCGTTCGGGCTCACCCGATCGGTGACATTTCACACAGCGGAGGCGAGTCACTTTTTCTCATTGCAGCTCTTCGGAAAAAAAAGTGTTGCAATACATATACATATATACATGTATGTATACGTCATGGACAAAAACCGAAATCCGGGCATTCCTAAGATTAACTGATCAATCCGCGGAGCTTCGGCCAAAACCCAAAATATGTTTTGTTTTGTACTTTTCACGCTATTATTGCAGTGACATCATAACTTACGTTGGATTAGGTTCCTATCTTCAACTGCATCTTCTTTCTTTAAAACTCTGATCCAACTTGATCTACAATATGTGACTGCGATGATAGCGTATATTAAAAAATACGTAAGCAAGCCTATTTCGGGCTTTGACCAATGCTTCGCGGATTGATCAGTCAATCCTAGAAATGCACGTGCTTCAGGCTTTGACCATAACACATACATGTATAGTACTTTGTATTCATTACTACACCAGCACACGTTTATAAAACCGCTTCTAGGAAAAAGATAAAGCAGTTTTATGTTAAAAAAAATTTAATACAATAAATTTAAACCATATTCAGCACAGTTTATTCTACATAATGTATATTTATTATAGCACCAGCACACGTTTATAAAAACGTTTCTGGGAAAAAGATAAAGCAGTGTTATGTTATAAAATACTGTAATCCAAGAAATTTAAAACATAGCCAGCCCAGTTACTTGTAAATAATGTGTATTCATCATAGCACCAACACACGTGTTTAAAAACGTCTCTGCGAGAGAAAACAAAGCAACTTTAGAGTCACAAAGATGCATCTGACATTGTTTTATTTTAATATTATTTAGAAAATAGCCAGCATATGCGTTGGCCAGTTATAATAATTTTTACACCAGCACACGTTTTCAAAAATGCTTCTGGGAGGAAAGACAAAGAAACATTACAGTCAAAAAGATGCATCTGACATTATTTTATATTAATATTATGTAGAACATAGCCAGCATGCGTTGGCAGTTCATAATAATTATTACTCCAGCACACGTTTTTAAAAACGCCTCTGGAAAGAAAAACAAAGCAACTTTAGAATCAAGAAGATGCATCTGACATTGATGTATACTAATAGTTAAAACATAGCCAGCATATATGCATTCGCATTGATTTCTATACTCACATTAGTAGTACAGATGATATTTTAAACGTTTATAAAATGATATAACACATAATAATCACAATATAACACATCTAAATACAACCCACAATAGTTGTATAATATTTAATACACTACGCGCGATTTAATATTATATAACTTATTACACTATAATGTAAGATTAGCAAATAACACAACAAATGCAACAAAAATATTGTTTACTTTGACTTTTTCAGTACAACTTATAAAAGTTTGATTTGTTTTGTGTTGTATTGAAAACGTTTTGAAAAAACACAAAAAACACGTAAGAATTGAATTTTCAATTCAAAAAACTCACTTGTAAAAATTTACAAGTGAACTTGTCATAGGTGTTTACATATATATGTATACACGTATAAGTTCCGCTCAACATCCTGTGAACGGCTCGTATCGGCCTTATATTTTCATTGAAACTTTCACGAGCCTTTAATATTATTTAAAAAAACACGTGCTTCGCAAAGCGAGTTATTTTAAAGTTGTTCTATGTTATTGCAAAACGTTGTGACGGGACAAGTCCCGTCACTTGTATATAGTTGTAAATAGTTTGATTTTCTTATAGTTTTGTTGTTTGTCTCTTCTCATTNTGCATTAAATAAAATAGATATAAAATAACACACGCCTACCATAGTTCCGCCAACTCTTCCTATAGAACTCCTATACCGACAGAGTAACCGATAGTCAAAAGCGCGGAACTATAGAATAAGAGCGCACGTGTACAGAAGAGGACCTGTGCCGGTACGACACGGCACAGGTGCGTGACACGGCGCACAAACAAGAGCGTACCGCACGCCGACCCCGGACGGACCATAGGCCGCTCCGGGGTATAAAAGCCGAGCGATTTTGGCAGTTGAGACCACTGATGTAAGATCTTGCAGGCTAGCACCAAGAGCACCGAGGTGGTAGGAGCCACTGGGAGCACGCATACAAGCGAGAACCGCCGTCCGTGTGCGTGACGTCACGCTCGGCTGTTCGGCTCGTGAAAGAGCGCAGACAT
>NW_018023780.1:4841-10067 GCF_002006095.1 Pseudomyrmex gracilis | reverse complement strand
AAGAAAGAGAACGACTATATGTCCTTCTCCTTCTACCGCTCGAAGTTGGCCGAAGCGCCGAGCGCACACGTATACGGCTGTTCGCCTGTGTGCGTATCCCCTCCACCTACTGCTGTATGCTGTAAGCGTCCTCGATCTGGCATCTTTGGTCCTAACACCTCTGACAAGCGCTACGTCGGTCGACATTGCCGAAGCCTTTCGGAAGTATTATATATCTTATTTCGGGGCGCCACACGTCATACTCACGAACCAAAGAACCAACTTTACCAGCTCGCTATTAAAAATCTTGGCAAAGAATTACAAGATAAAACAAATTAGAACTACAGCCTTCTATCCGCAATCCAACGGCTCACTCGAACGGTCGCATCATGTAATCACTGAGTTCTTAAAGCAATTTGTCACTAACAAAAAGGAGTGGGACAAATACCTGGACATGTCAATGTTTTTGTACAATACAAGTTATCATAAAGGAACTTGGTTTACTCCGCATGAATTGGTGGTTGGGAAACTTGCTCAAACTTTATTCGCGGACTCTCCTTTAGAGGAAAACATGCATTAGACCTATTTGGATTATTATGTTAAATTGATAAATCGGATCAATCGGGTGACACAGTTGGCAAAACAAAATCTGGATAATGCCAAGTTACGTTTAAAGAAATACTATGACAAAAAGATCCACCCGCAAGAGCTGAAAATCGGGGACTCGGTGTATTTGCTGCGAGAACCAACCACCAAGTTTGGCGACCAATACACGAGCCCACACATGGTTTTAGATATTCTGACGAACAATAACGTAAAGCTTTAAGTGCAGAATCGGACCAGGATCGTACATATGAACAAGCTACAAAAAGCTAAGTTAGGGGGACCTTTTGTTACAGATGACAGTAGCAACAACACTTGAACTACTCACTATTTTGGTCGGGCTCCGTGTCCTTCTATCAGCAGCGATTCTGGGATATGACTGTGGCGGCACAGCGGCCAATATAACTACGTTCTTCCTGTTGGATGTGGGGGACTGTGACCTACCACTGGCTCAGGCAAAACCCGTGAGAACAATCGTACAACTACTTCAGCTATCCGAATATGACAAGACACACGTCATCCAGTGCAGGATTGAGGTAGACCGGACAGTATTTTACTGCGGGATGCACTCCCACACCTTGCTTGTGCAAAACGGACAAAGAGTCTATCTAATGAATCTGTCGGAGGATACATGCCAGTCAGCACACGCCACAGGCATGCTAGCGTTGACTCCTTCCGTGCAAATAGATGGCCTTGTCTCCAACAACACAACGTACAGAAACGTTATCTTGGCAGGATCTGTTGGTGTTGACGGACGGTGCTCCGGAACACAGTATTTGGATCCGTATGGCACCTGGGACAATGTAATTGTCCAAGCATCAGTTAAAATTCAAATGTCAGAATACAAAGCACCAGGCACAAGACCGAGTGATTCTGCGGGACCAAACTACCTGTGCCCTGTCGAAGGGATCCTGCATAACCAACGAGAACGGAAATGCGTTCTGGACAGAGATGCCTGTTAGCATTGTAAGTTTCACCAGTACGACGTCTTATACGAGGTGCTAGCCATTAAGTTAGTCCCATCAACACCGGACACACCTGAAGTGTATACGGTAACAACCGATGACGTCATTTTCGCTTTAACCGTTAGGATCGGAGAACACTCCCTCTGCGGGTACAGACTCGTTAGAACAGAGCATCTGAAGTTATTTCTTCTAGAGGCCGTCAAGGATAAGATATTCACGAAAAAGAAGTTGACAGTGAAAAATTTAGACATGTTTATGTAAACTCTAAGTTTGTGTATGTTGAGAGATATGTTCGCCAGCAAATGACGTCGTTGTATAAGGATGTCTTGAGACAAAAGTGTGTTCTGGAAAGACAAGTCCTCAAAAGCCTACTGACGTTCGCCAACTTATTACCTGGTAAGTTTGCGTAGCATCTGATGAGACAACCTGGCTACATGGCAACAGTTGCGGGCAAGTCCGTTCACGTAAACAAGTGTGCTCCAGTGGCCGTACCAGTACGCCACACGGAGGAATGCTACCATGAACTACCAGTTTTATATCAAAACTCTTCACTCTTTCTGATGCCGAAAACACATATTCTCTTTAAGACCGGAACCGTTAAAGAATGCACCTCAGTGCTACCAGCAATGTACTTACTAGAGGGCACCTGGTACCAACTGTCACCAAAATCCATCGGAACAATGGCACCACAGGAGTTACAATTGATGAAAAGGCCGACCTGGAGTTACATTGATGCAAAGTCACTAGCAACGTCAAGAATCTATAGCCAAACAGATCTCGACAACCTGAAGAATCACATAATGTTCCCAGCGGAAAAACCCGCTCTTCTACATATCATCGCCAGAGGAGCCACACAGACAGATTTATTCCGCAGAACACCGTTTCTTTAACAGGACTAGTGAAAGAAGCAGACATTGAACATTTGACGACTAAAACTATAAGGAAAATCTGGCAAGAATTTGTTACGTCCTGAGCTTATATGGTCGGGCATTAGTGGTGGTAGCAACAGACGCACTGACACATTCAAGCGAACGTGAAGTCTATCCCGACACACTGACACAAAGAAGGAAGTCAGGAATGCGCGGGTCGAGCGAGACAGTTCGGCAACGCAGACAAGGCAACGGGGTTACCCGATTTTCTCTGTCTAACGTATTCTTACTCGTTGGTTCCCTTTTAAGTTTAAGACGCAAGTCTCAATTACCAAGGACGGAACCACACGATTTAACGAGGAATGAACGGGTTGTTAATTGAAGGTAGTTTACTAGTAGTAGTTTGTTAGTTAGACGAGGTCCATAAGAGTTAAATCAATTAAAGCCGGATTTTGTTATAAAAATATTAACATAATTGTTTATTCAAATAGATTGCTAAAACAATAATAATAACTGAAGGAAAACATAAGTATCCGCATAAATTTGCTTAGATTGGCACGTACAATTCAGGTGCAACGGTTCGTGTTTTATATCAATTATTATTAAAGAGATCTCCGCGTATTGTTACAAACGGCGGAATGATTTGTTGTAGTGACATCAAGATTATTGAGCTGGATTAAAGTTAAAAAAGAATCTTAAGTCTGGAGTGCGTTTATAAAAAATCATTTCTTGTCAAAATACATTGACACTAGTTAGTTACGTGTCGTCGGTCGGATCCGTCTCCGCAAGAGATCATAAAATGAGAAGGTCTATTGTTTGGAAGATTCTATTTTAACATAGGCGCTGTTGCTTTAACTATGAGTAACAAATCGAGATAATCAATTAAGAGTATATTACTATCATTGAATTGTTGATTGAATAAATGTTCACGATTGTTATTACGGTACTTGGAATCGTTACAGTACGTTGTGCATCGAGAATTAGAATTGGTTGTAAGAATTGATGATCTTGACTGCTGCTCATATCGAAATGCGAAAGGTGTATGAGTCTGTATTAGTAAGACATACAATGTACACGGTGATATACTTTGGTGGTAGCAATGCTGGAAATTGGCAAAGTTGCTCGGTGATTGGTCGTAGTTGTTCCGGTTAGATTCGCGCTGCTCGCAGATGATCGCCAGGGAAGTCGGCCGGACTCAACCCTCAGCAAGTTCGACGAAGAAGTTTGCGAAATTTCTTTGATTCAAATTGACTGACTGATTGATTGTTCATCACTGACTTTATTGCGAGAAGCTACTCTCTGAAGATCGGACTACGTACTGATTAATTAATGCCAGAACGAAGAATGAATAATAAATGCTCGATCGAGCATCCAGGGCTTTTATACCTGCGAGTTGATCTCCCCTTCTCCATCGTATTTTCTCAAAATTTCGCCCCCTCGTTTGTTGACCGCCGGGGCAAAGATCTTTTCCCCTTCCGTTTCATTCTCCGAATTGATAGGATCATCGTTTGTTTAGATCTCGCTTATCGGTACGTGCCCTGTCTTGTTTATGTCTGCGAGTCGCGACTCCAGCCTCCTGATTTACGACTTCCCTTCTAGGGTTACGAGAGCTGTGGCGGTTGCCGGGAATCGCGAGTGTCCGCGCTTCTACAAAGGGCTATTGTCCGTTAAGTTTTTTTTCGAGGGTCGATAAGGTTTGTTTATTAATCCAGGTGCTCTAGGCTCAATCGTGTATAGTGCGTTGTTTGGCGCGAGATTGTTTGTCATATGTCGTCCAGCTTGGTTTGTTTATAAGATGGCAGCCGGTTCGGACTTGTCTATCTTATTCCAGCTGGCTCTTGTTTCCCTTTCCAGGAACTTGTTACAAGAATTATTTCTTAGAATCATCGCTAGACTTAATTGTTATATTCCATTGCGAAATAAAAGAGCCCGTGGAGTCCAGGACGTAACAAATTTATCACGTTCGGTTCAGCAAGTGCAGGANTATTAATGATTTTTATACTGTTTAAAACAATCAAGGCTTGCATCAACACGGTCATCAAAGGTTACGCGTTACACGCAGTCTTTGGATGGAATACCAAATTGCTGGGAGCAGTCTGGAGCTCCATTACGCATCTTCTGTTGGCGAGAACTAAGACGTCCACTCAGGAGCCAGTTTCATTTTCACTACGACACGACCAGCCGGAAGCACCTCCAGGGTCATCTGCCAGTCAGACAAACAGTCTGGGCAAAATCGCCAGGAAATGCCCCATCCTAGAAGACAGCAAACACGCAGCAAAAAAGCGTTACTCGCAGGAGGCATCACACTCTTACGATTGAGTTAAGGGGGGAGGTGTCACGTCCGTAGACGTGGGTAATTAAGTACTAAATTTTTATTATACCCGTTTTTCTTTACTTATCATATGTAGTTAATGAGCAGTTAATAAGTTACCATTCTAAAACTTTACCATAACTGGTAAGTTACCATAGGCGGTAGGTAACCATTGACTCATAACATCTATTATTGGTAACATCCAATGTCAGTAACACCTCTCGATAACATCTATTGTCGGTAACATCTACTAGCGGTAACGTCTACCGTCGGTAACATACCATCATTGGTAAGGTTACGTACTACGATGTGGTATTTTGTTAAGTTAATTAGTAGAACTTGTAACGATGCAAATCGTTTCGGCCGGGACCGACCATCCGTCTCGGCCAAAAACGCGGCGCTTAGCGCCAAATAATAATTCCAGAAATCAGCGTATATTAAATATACGCTGACGGCCTGCGCGCCGCCCGCACTGCGCGCTACCCCGCGCCACGAAGCG
>NW_018023780.1:0-4331 GCF_002006095.1 Pseudomyrmex gracilis | reverse complement strand
GAGAATCTTGTATTCTCCGCCGGGTAAACCGGCGTCCGCTCCGCTCCGGGGAATCTTGTATTCTCCGCCGGGTAAACCGGCATCCGCTCCGCTCCAGGGGGAATCTTGTATTCTCCGCCGGGTAAACCGGCATCCGTTCCGCTCCGCTCGGGGAATCTTCCGATTCTCCGCCGGGTAAACCGGCTCTCTTTCCGCTCTGCTCGGGGAATCTTCCGATTCTCCGCCGGGAAAACCGGCTCTTATTCCGCTCCGCTCGGGGAATCGTCCGGTTCTCCGCCGGGTAAACCGGCTATCTTCCCGCTAGAAAACCCTCCGGGAATCTCACGATTCTCCGCCGGAGACGCCGGTCTGCTTTCCATTGAAACCGTGCGTGGAGAATAGCGTTTTTTCCGTCAGGCCAACCATCTCTTTCCGTTGGAGCCGCTCCAGGGGAATAAGCGAAGAGCGACAGTCAGAAAAGCCTAGCGTAGAAGAATCGGCCGAACGACAAAGTCTACTTTCGGAAGAAAGTGACTTTTTCGGCGTGGTAAATATTTTTCCGCAAGAACCGATATATACAGTTTGCAACGCGACCGTATATAAGTCTCTCTTTCAATAGAAAAAGAGACTTTCTCCGCGATAAAGACGGTTTCTCGCGATAAGACGCGTTTTTGAGCGTCACCGCGGATCTTGCGCTTAAGGAAACAAAACATCTAGCCAAGGCTCCCAAACGGCCTTGACCGAGTCGCGCCGTTTAAATCGCCGCTTATCTGCATACCTTAGTTTTTGTATATATTTCTTTCCGGAGAACTGAACGAACCGACTAAACACGTGACTTTCTCACGCATTATTCTGAGAATCACCGCACCGTGAATTTTTCCGTTTATTCTACTATTTTCTTTTCGTTATTTTTTTGTATCTATTATTTTTAATTCTATTTTATTTGAATAAATCTTGTTTGTTTGTTACTTTAAACTACCGAGTTCACTCTCTTTCTTACCTTTCCCTGAATCCGACGAGCTACTCCGCAGCAAGTAAAAGATATAAAACAACGGAATATTTTCTCTCGAAAAATAGAACCGTTACAAACTTACTAGAATAACTCAGTTACAACGTACTTATTGTTAATTATTGCTAATACTAGTATCTACCACGCATATCACTATTACATTTACACACATATTCTATAATCACTACCACAGCTCAGTTGTAAACAACATTAGTATTATTTCAATAATCTTTAAACATTCAGTAAATATTCAGTCAGTAACTTACAAGGAGAGGTCGCGGTTGACTCTCTCTCTCTCTCTCTCTACCCACCGATTTTAATTTNCTTGTAACTGGTGAATCTACATCGAAAATAAGTTAATCCGTGTTCGAGCGTTTTGTCCAATGCGCGTTTTAAATAATATTTTTTTATGCTTCAAATTTTGGACGATCGCTAGTGTAAGTTATAAAGTATAAAGAAAGAGGCGTTATCGACAAGTGTCGCTTAGCGCTGTAAGTAAACGCGAGACTAGTAATGACGGGAAACCAGGGATCGAGACCAGTCGCCCTGTACATTTATATTTATTTTTTTATTTTTTTTTGGTAACTATTTCATACGTAAATGTAATATTATTATCTTTCTATGTAAAAATAACAATTTAGCATATAGTTAGATATATATTTTTTATTCTATGTATTTGCGTAAAATAAGAGTAAAACAAACGAAATACTTTTTAGAGAAAAATAATTATACATTTATCCTTAAAACAAAGAAGAATGGAATTGATTGATACAGATGTGTTATATGTAACATTATTATATATTATATTGTTTCAAGATTTAAGTTTTAAGTTTTATCATTTTATGTTTTTTTATTGAATGTTTCAAAAACTGTACAAACATGTTTTAAGAATAAATGTATAATTATTTTTCTCTAAAAAGTATTTCGTTTGTTTCACTCTTATTTTATGCAAATACATAGAATAAAAAATATATATCTAAATATATGCTAAATTGTTATTTTTACATAGAAANATAATAATATTACATTTACGTATAAAATAGTTACCAAAAAAAAAATAAATAAATAAATAAAAATTTACAGGGCGACTGGGTCTCAATCCCTGGTTTTCCGTGATTACTAGTCTCGCGTTTACTCACAGCTAAGTGACACTTGTCGATAAGGCCTCTTTCTTTATACCTTATAACTTACAGTAGCGATTGTCCAAAATTTGAAGCATAAAAAAATATTATTTAAAACGCGCATTGGACGAAACGCTCAAACACGGATTAACTTATATTTGATGTAGATTCACCAGTTACAAGGAAATTAAAATCGGTGGGTAGAGTCAACCGCGACCTCTCCTTGTTAGTTAATATTTTATAAAAACGTTCTTACAGCAAAGCTCGCTTGAAAGGGCTGAGGTTACTGGTTTGAACGGTCACGCAGACCGAAGCAAAAATAAGGCACGCGTGCGACCGCGGACCCGTTGATGGCTCACGACCGTTGGTCCAGAGCCAGTGACCGACGGACCCGTGGGACAATACAGAGTCAGCACTTCTTCAATAATATATAAACGGTCGGAGCACACAACTGGTCAGTCAGTCAGTCAGTTTCAGAATCTCAGTCTGCTAAAATCACTCTCAGTACGAACCTAGTTATTCCTGAATTCGGACTTAAAATTTTTGCACGAGCAAATTGTGACGTGAAATATTTTTCTACCTACAGATCTTGATTTTATTTAATGGTAAGAATTTTTCATACCTTGTAACATTCCTTAGTTTGTTCACGGATGTGGAATTCTAATATACTTTTACGTAATATACTCGTACTTGTTAATTATCCATGTTAAACTCTGCCTTTTCGCGAATTTCCTTTACTCAAAGACAAGAGTGGTGCACACGATTGCACGCTTGTCATTCTTTTCCGTTCTATAGACAAGAGTGGTGCACACGAATGCACGCACTTCGTTTTCCCTTTGTCCTGTAGACAAGAGTGGTGCACACGAGTGCACGCTTGTCGTTTCCTTCCGTGGACAAGAGAAGTGCGTCCCGAATGCATGCTTGTCGCTCCTTTTAGATACAACAGTAGAGACGGTGCAATTAGGTTGCACACTTATTCTGCGTATCTTCTCCTAGGAATCCAATCAGGCAGTGATTCCGTTCCGCCGTAGAAGACGGCGCACACGACGAGGAGGTAGAGGCTATCAGTGCGGGTCTTATTAAGGAATTACGCGCGCGGCGGACAGTTCGATCCTTCGATTCTTGAAGCAACCAACATTCGTGCAACGAACGCAGAAGGACGCAGCGCGAGTAGAGTCCCGCAAATAGTAGCTATCGAAAACTTCACGGATCGAATCTCCATAGTTAGACTCAAATGGAAGCTAATACCGATCACTAAAAGGATGGTGGTATACCCATTCCGCCATTGGATCCGCGATTGAAAACATACATGGGAAAACGTTGTAAGACCTTGTATCCTACTTCGAGAAATAATAGACAGTTACTCTTTCACGACATATCTATAATTTCCTTACCATATCTCGAGAATACCCTCAGCAACAGTTGGTAACGGTCGGTAATCAAACGACCGTCGGTAACTGTCTGTAGTCAAACAACATTCGGTAATTGTCGGCAATCAAGCGACAGTCGGTAACTGTCGATAATCAGGCGACAGTCGGTAACTGTCGGTAACCAAATAACGATCGGTAACTGTCAGTCCAATCGGCAATTCCTGACCAAAATCTTCATTCTCCTCCCCGGTAAAGCCCAGTCGGCAGACCGAAAAGGGAGAACGTACGTTCAGCAAGTGTAAACAGTTTCATCGGACCGTGATTCTGCGCACTCGGACGTAACATGACACGAAGGGTCGCGCCGTATGTCGCCACCTAGACGGGCGACGCGGCGTCCTTCAAGATGGCGATACCCACGCTAAGGGGACGTCGTGGACAAAGAAAGCGAGGAAGGACGTTTCAAGATGCGCAGGTTAGCGCGTTCCTGGAACATCAGGGTTTCAAAGATGCACTGTTCGAGCGAGTCTCCTTGGATGTTAGGATCTTAAACTAAATTGCTGTGAATCAATGGAACTCACTTAAATATTCATGCAAGACTATTTTGTTACATTATACATGTATATTATGAGAACTTACAATGCAAATGTTGCAATAACTCTTAATTATTCGAGTGCAGTTAAAACGTTATTTGAATTTAGCAATAATATTTTGTTGTAATTTATTATAGTAATATATTATAGTAATTAGCAATACAATAATTAAGGTAAATCTATATATATTCGAGTGCATTTAAAGTATTACTTGAATCTATGTAAAATACAGCTGAGTAATACAGCTGAGTAATAACACAAG
>NW_018023779.1:0-10009 GCF_002006095.1 Pseudomyrmex gracilis | reverse complement strand
CTCGCCCGCGGAAACAAGAGGGTACGCAGCTTTTCGTCAAACACACTTTATTACAACAGAATACAATGAAAGAACAGCTCGTTATACAAATCGCCGAAACGCGTTGTGACAGCTTTGTATCTCTCCCGAACTTCTTCTCGTAAACAACTCCGTTGTCGCCCGGCAACCGACAGTCGCACCGAGCGCGCGCCGTTCACACAGCTCTCGCGACACACACGCGGTGTCCGCCGCGTAACAATATTGTTGCGCCCGCGGGGCGCGGAGCCGTTCTCGAGGGACGCTGATACTCGCGTGCGCGGACGCGGCAATGACAAAGGCGCACTTTCTTATGAACACACTTTATTTCGTTACAAATACAGCGTTAATTGCCCGTTGTACAAATCGCCGAAACACGTCGTGACCGATCCGCAGTCGCGATTCTTCTCTTCTCTTCTCTTCTTTTTAACAAACCGTCGTCGCCCGGTAACCGACAGTCGCGCCGATCGCGCGCCGTTCACGCGGCTCCCGCGACACATACGCGGTGACCCCCGCGTAACAATATTTATGTTGAAATGCTTTTTTTTTATGAGGTGGAAATGCCTACGCATTCTCCGCTCTTGGGGAAAGGGTCGGGGATATGCGGGGCTACCTCCCAAATAGGGAGGATACACCCACTAAAACCATCTCAGTAGCCACGGCTGGACTTTAATCAGGGGTGACCCCGTGGCAGCTTGAAAGCTATTTTGTCACCAGGGCTTCCCAAGCTGCACCAGCTCTCCTCCGCGGTTGATGATATCGCGCTGGGAGAAAGGGCTACAGCTCTCTCTCCAGCGCTCCTCCCTGAGGATTTGTGCAATGGTGAAGTGATTCCCCACTCACTTTGCCAAGTCCTCGCCCCCCGTGACATAGTCAGGGAGGGTTTGTACTTCGGTTTGTTGAACCCTTACCCATCGACCAAGCAGCCTCACAAGGAGGCTGGGTCCGGGATCAGGTCCAGGCCTGATCTCCCTTCCCGTGCCCAGACCGAGTCTCTTTCCAAGCGAGCTAGAAACTCATCTTGGAGGACTTCAGTCCGAGCTTAGCTTTCGCGGGTAAAAGAGAGAGTTTAGCCTCTCTTCTCTGCCACTTCGGGGACGGCTCATTGGTAGAGTTCGCCCCCGGCGTTTTTTTCACCGATTTCCGGGAGAGATGAGGGCCTGCTTGTTTTCGTGCCCTAGCATCTCCTACCTCCTTTTTTCCCTCTTCTTCTGAGAAAGAATAAGATTCCCCTTCATACAAAAGATTCTCCTTCCGCACTTTGCTTTTGGGAGCAGGTTTCGTCTTTCGCTCTCCAGAAGGACCTGGAGCGAGACGTTCCTCCCAGGGCTCTCCGTTCTCCGCCCATAGAGTCCTCACGTCCTCCTTTATTGCTGGGACCATATGGACACTCTCGCCTCCCGTCCGAGACGTCAGCGAGAGCATCCCCGATCTCTTTCTCTCCTTCTGGCTGAGCAGTCGCCCATGTCACATAAGGAGGAGGGGGAGAATCGCTCCTTTTCTTCTTCTTCTTTTTGCTTCCCCCCTTTTGGCAGGGAAAGCATCACGCGCGCGTGTGACTTTGTGCGCCGTCTTGCTCGGTATAGGGGCACACTTCGCTCTCTCCCATACGATGGTCACTCTGCTGCCCCCGCCCCGCACAGAGCGGGCACTTGGGGGCAGCCGTACATCTTGCGGCCTAGTGGCCGTCTTCCCCGCATCTGTAAGATACAGTGCTCCGGTCTGCTCCGGTGCATAGACGAGCAACATGCCCGTACTCCAAGCACCAAAAGCACTGCATCCGGCGGCCTTTGTGGGACTCGATGGGGAGGACGAACCACTCCACTTGGATCTTCCCGGCGCTAACTATCTTCTTCGCTGCTGACAGCGGCATCCGGGCTCACATAGTCCCGTAACCCGATGAGGAAGAATAAGACCCGTCCGGATATCTCCCACCGGGCATCCTTCTACTGTCGCGAGGACCTCCGCGACTTCTTCAGGTGTCAGTGCGGGCATAACTCCCCGCACCCGTACCTCTGCTTGTTTGACGGGACGAGAGAAACGAACACCCGCCTCGTCTTTGAACACTTCTGACACTCTTTTAACAAGGGCGTCAGCCTTCTCCGTCTCGCCCGGACCCGGGATTTAGAAGATTACTCCCCCATTGGCCGCCTTCTTAACCCGGAGGCCAGAAATTCCGATCTTCTTGAGGTCTACGGCCTTGGACGCTCGCCGCATTACCTCGGCGTAACTCCCCCCCGCGTCGACCGTCAACAGGACGGCCGTCCCGGAGAGGGCTCGTCCCAAAATAGACGTCCCTTCGTTGTTAGTAACGCCCGCGTCCTAGGTTGCCCAGATGGGACGGGGGCGGGACCGGTCTACGGGGGAAGGGGGGGCTCCAAGCACACCCCCCGTCGCATTCTTCTTACGGCCACGGCGCTTCACCACTGTGGCTTAGGTTGCAGGTTGTGCGCCACCTTCCTTCTCCATTGCCCCGAGCCTCGAGAGGACAGGCCAGCTCGTGGAAAAGGAGGAGAGCTCTGCTCGGATAGTCGCAAGCAGCCTCCCCTCTAATCTCCTTTCAATATTCTCCGCCAAAAGGCGGACACATCGTTCCTCCGCCTCACCAGAGGACATCAATAGTGGAGGCTCGCGCTCTTCTTCTCCCATCTCAATCTCCTGCATCGCAGAAGGCTGAGTTTGTGCAGCTGGTATAGTGAGTACCGGGACAAGCTCCTTCCCTATCTGCACACCGCACTCTGCGGTTTCTTTCCTAGATGAGCCCACTAGGGAAAATTTCTTTTGGTATGCGCCATCCAGCATCTCCCTCAGCTTCTCATTACTGAAAGTCGCGATCTTGTGTGCCTGCTTTATAATGCGAAGCTTCTCTTCTAGCGTTTTTACACGCTCATCGAGGAGGTCTCTTCCCTCGATGTCACCTCCGCTCCCACCGGTAGGATGGACACCATCTTCTCGGCCACACCCCTCATGGTAGTGGTCGCATCCTTTAATATCTTGACGTATCGGCCCTGAAGATGCCTGAATGTTTTTGCCACTCTCAAGACCGCGTCAACTGCTTTATTAGTGCGGTCGTACAGTTCGGCCGCACTAGCCACCTCTCCGATCCGTTCCAATAATCGCAGGCCGGCCGTCTTCCTTTAACACTCCTTCTCGAGCGTTAACTTTCTCTCCTCGCGCTTGGCCGCGAGAAGTCTCTCCTTGGCCGCCGCCAACCCGACGTACTCGCCGGTAGTTGGCGGACAGTCCTTCTTCAGTACGGCCCAGAGAGGTCAAAGGGACAGATTGGTCGTCTACCTCCGTGATGTCTGAGTCTTCAGATGGTAATAGAGACCCAGTTATTGCCGCCTTTCGAGAAGAGCGAGAGCGAGAACGTTCTCGCCGTTCGCCGCCCTTACTCTCAGCAGGAGTGCCTTCTGCACTCACCTCGCTCCGAGTTGCGGCCCCACCAAACATACGCGTAGCACCGAGTGCCAGAACGCTGGTGACCTTCGCAGTAACAGTTTCCAACGCCACCCCTGCGGAGCAGGTGGCAGTTGGCCCGTCACTTGATATCGACGGGGAGGCACCTGGGACAATAGTGCCTCCTCGCCGGGCCCTAAGCATTCGAACGCTCTGGGCCAGTACGTCAAACTCTTCCTTAGTACTGCTAGCCATGTTTCTTTGAGGTAGTGGTTTAATTTTGGAGTGTCCGTCTCCTAGGGCGATTCCTATCTAAAGGTGACAAGTCCGCCCTACTCGGGTTTATAATCAGGGTTGTCCTTCCTCTAGTCCAGTGTCCGACCCGAAAGCGACTATCGAGGCTGGACGTCCCCGGATTTGTAGTCAGGGTTTACTCCCCTAGTCCGATTGCGTCGTGGCTGACGGAGTCGGACACCCCGGATTTGAAGTCAGGATTTTCTCCCCTATCCCAGTTGCACCGACAAAAGGTGCTAAACGAGGCTGGGAGCCCCCGGTTTTTGTTCGAAGGTTTCCTTCCTCTATTTCCTCTTTTAGTACAGGAGCTCCACAAGGATCTTCTTGGCATGGGTGATTTTGCCAGGGACTCAAAAGAGTCCCCGCCAGTATAGCCTCTTGCTTCACCGCTCCTAAGCTCGAGCACTACGACAAGGTGGAGAAAAATCGCCCGGGTATGTTGAAATGCTAATCTAACATAACCTAACTTAATCCTAACATGTTCTTTGAATATAGTATTGGTGTAATGTAGAATCACACGCTCTATGTAATCCGTAATTTTGTTATTTGCAATTATTTCTTCATGTGACTTATTTATTATTAATATAAAATACAACATTTGCATGTTACTAGAAATATCTTTAATATTATTTTTATTTTCACTATCGCTTGATTCAGAATCATCGCTTTCAACGTTGTTATTTAAAAGCGTCACCAAAGATATTATAATGAAATTTATTCATTGGCGTCTGGTATATTTTTAAAACATATAAGCGCGAAGTCAGTCTTTCAATATTTCCGGGAGAACCAATAAATTTCAAAGAAAACTGAATTTTAAGACCTGAATATTTATAGTAGTTACGATTAAAGAAATGATGCAACGACGATTGCTCGTACGTGGTCTAAAAAAAGACTTAAAACGCACAGGCGCACAGGAAATCGTTCTGAATTACCAAAGCGCTTCATACGCTTTGACAAAACGGAACGATTTCAAAGCGCTGCACAGCAGTAATGCACTCTATACATTTCATACGTAACTCGGAACGCACCCTATAACATATACATATTAAAATACAATCGTGCAAAGCGCGCTGGGCTGTCCTACGCGCGTAAGACAGCCCGATGCACGCTTATTCGCGGATCTTTGTTAATTAAAATCTCGGTAACTATTGCGAATCTAGCAAAATAGTATAGGACTTATCGACTCAGTTTTACTTCTTCTACCTGTCTACGAGAGATGTTACACCAATTCTGGGACACCCTATATATATATTGGTGATTTTACTCGTAGATTTGAGTTTTTTTTTAAATAAGTTAATAACTTAGTTAAAAATAATTAAACAATTTTCTAAATGTAAGCATTTATTGACTCTTGAATTCATATATTTAACTTGACACTGAAAATATTATACAGGATGTCCGACAATTATTTTAAAATCTTTCATAGGCAGGTAGAAGGAGTAAAACTGAGTCAAAAAGTCTGAACCATTTTTTTTATTACATATGATATAAAGAAGTAATTATTGAATAAATCAATCCAATCAGCGCCGATCTTTAGTCGGGTGCACGTCAGTGAACCGCGCGAAGCGCTTAAGCACACCAGGCGTGTGGTTCACTGACGTGCGTTTGGCGAAGGATCAGCACTGATTGGCTTGATTTATTCAATAATTACTCCTTTATTATATGTAATAAAAAAAATGGTTTAAGACTTTTCGACTCAGTTTTAGCAAGAGATACCCTTCGGTCGCCGGTACGCCTCGTTCGCCGCTGCTCGCTACATACCGTTGAATATCGCCTGAACGGAAGAAGCTAACAATTAGTCGCGCCGCGCTTGTTTGTTTACTCGAGCAAAAGGCAACTAAGACACTGCTTTTTGTAATCAGCTAAGTCTCACGACAGTAAGCAAATGATAAGCGGCGTGTGATACGACCGCGCACTGAAAAATAAACAGGACGTCTTCTCGTCCGATTAATAATGTCTTTTCTATTGGCAGAAGAAAATGACAGCGCTATCATTTCTTCACCACCTTGCGGTGGATAGCACGGTACGTTTTTTTTTAAAGTGGTGTTTCCAGAAGGCCTAATCCACTTTCATTGTTTAAGTTAAAAATTGTTCAAAGTGCCGTCTTCTTTCTCGTAAACAGACTTTGAATAATGTTGCGGCTTTTTAAATAATGTTGCGCGTCACACGGTGCGTGTTTACGGCGTAATGGTAGTGAAGCTCGCAACAATAGCTTCACGTACTTTGTCTTCTGTATTATCACGCCGATTTTCAACTAAATTTTTAATGTGTCCCCATACAAAAAAATCTAAGACGGTTAAGTCTGGCGGTCGTGCCGGCCAGGTGATCGGGTCATTACGACCTATCCACCTTTGCGGATAACGCGCATTTAATATATCGTGAACTTCTTAAGAAAAGTGCGCAGGAGCTTCATCGAGCTGAAAAATCATATTTGCCTGCACGCGAAGGGGCACGTCTGCGAGGAGCACTGGCACTTTGTTTTCTAAAAAATTCGCGTAAACCCTCCNATTTAACCGCGGTGGAAGAAAAAAGGAGCTATCTGAAAATTATGATAAATGTTACGACTAAAAACATTTTTTTGTACAATATTATTGTAACTTACCACTTGGTTTTTAATTACTCCCGCCCACACATTTATGAACCAACGATATTGAAAGGCGCCAGCACGGATGACATGAAGATTTTTTTTCGCTCAATATAAAAAATTTTTTGAGTTCAAACACGCCATTTGGCGTAAATGTCGCTTCATCGGTCCATAAAATGTAATCGGGGAAAGAAATATTCCGCCGGCATTGCGCTACGAAACCTGCGCATGATTTACTACTAATAATGCCTTAAAAATATCGCAAATAGTAGAATTTGATTTGAAGACATCTTCACAAAAATAAATTCGTTGAATTCGATCGTTGATTCTTGGATACAGTTTTTGCACATGTTGATAGTGGTACGGGTGCAACGCATTGTTTCGCAAAGTGCGATGTACTGCGTATCGCGATAATCCTAATTCGCGGGAAACAACACGCACACTGGTCCCCGGGTTTTCGTCAAATGCATCGAGAATTCTCTCTTCATCTCGCGCAGTTATTTGACGTGGTGCACCAATTACCCCGACATTATATGCGAAACACTCCCTCTCACGTAATCTTCGCACTACACGCAAAATTGTTCCGTATGGCGGACACGCACGTCTAGAAAATCTTTCCGCGTAAATTCGAGCCGCGACACGCGCGTTTTTGCCCACTAGACCATAGGCTACTATCATATCGGTATATTCTTTAAAAGTATACCTTATGCTTACTTTGTAAGTATCGGATATACAAATCGGAAATTCGACAATTGGTCAATTTATTCTCAAATAAAGCGCATTCCCTTTAAACATTCTCTTTAAAAGTTCTTCTTACTCGAAAATCTACTGATTGTGTGTTATTTTTGATCGACTATTGTTTCTGCATAGATTTGTGTGTCCGACTTACATTCGTGCAGTCGTATACTTTTTACGAAGTAAGAATGAGGTATACTTTTAAAGAATATACCGATATGGTAGTAGCCTGTATACAGAGTCTGACAACGAACTATCATGCTGACGTGTGTAGGTAGATTGGGTCAATCTGAGCAGAAAAGTTATGTATTAGTTTGCAAAATTCGCAATAGTTATTGAGATATGAATTAATAAATGTAAGCCAATAAGCGCGCGGAAGGCAATGATCGGACTCTTTAGGCGTGCATGATTATCAGCTCTACTCCTCGCTCGCCGCTGCTCGCCGCTGCTCGTACCACCGAATAGCACTCGATCGCAAGAAGCTGAGTCGTGCCGCGCTTGTTTGTTTACTCCGCTTCTCGTTGCTAAGACATTGCATGAGAGAAGCCATTTTTCTTTTCAGCTGATAATCGTGCACGCCTATAGAGTCCGATCATTGACTCCCGCGCGCTTATTGGTTCACATTTATTAATTCATATCTCAATAACTATTACGACTTTTGCTGGTAAATAACTTTTCTGCTCAGAGTGATCCAATCTACCTACACACGTCGGCTTGATAATTCGTTGTCAGACACTCTGTATATATACAGGATGTTTGACAATTACTTTAAAATCTCTTGTAGGCAGATAGAAGGAGTAAAACTAAGTCGAAAAAGTATGAACCATTTTTTTCTATTACATATAATAAAGTAGTAATTATTGAATAAATCAAATCAATCAGCGTTTACCTTTAGCCGGGCGCACGTTATCAGATAGAAAATATAACAAAGAAAATAAACATAGTAATCATGACACAAGTAAAAAGAATTTACGGTAAATGTTTACAAAAAATTAATACAAGAAATTAGACAATGAGTATTACAAGAAAAGAACTAAGTGACCGACGCGGGACCACAGAGTATATTACGAAAATATCTGGGTGATGCGCCGGGCGGTTACTTCGCGGTAATTTCCGGGCGCGATTCCGGAAACGGTGCGGTATAAAACGCTCGGACTCGCCGTGACGCCTGGCCGGGAGATTGTCCCCGGGGTAGAGCGGAGAGTTGGCAGGACCTCGTACTTGCCGAGATGCCCGGCAAGGAATGATACTGCTCTGGAGTTGAGGGAGGGGTGACAAGTAGCTCGCACTAGCCGAGACGCTCGGCAGAGAGGTGTTATCCTCGGAGTAGAGTGGGCAGTTACCAGGAACTCGTACTCACCGAGACACCCGGCAGGGATGACTATTCTCCGGAGTCAAGTAGGGGGGAGTAGAAAACTCGTACTCGCTGGGACACCCGGCAGGGATGTGTTATCCCCTGAGTAGAGCGGACAGTTTTTAGGGATCTCGCACTTGCCGGAACATCCGGCAGGGATTTTATTGCTCCCCGGAGTCGAGTAGGCGGTTGTAGAGATCGAGACACTTAACCGAGGTATCGGCTATCTCTGAGATGTTCCGACTCTTCAAATCGGAGCAGATCTGATGGCCCGCTTTTATAATCGGGCTTTGGGGTTTTAATCGCCGACAAGCCTCACGGAGCGGGGATTGCGTGGCACGAATCGCTCGCCGCGTTTCGTGGAGCGGCGTGAGGACGGTGCGTCGATCTTGTGGCGCGGCGCGGTGCGCGATACGGGACGCGAGAGCGCACATGATAGAAAAGAAAAAGAAAACAAGAAAAACATTTTGACTGTTTCTTCTGTTGCTATTTTTGGCGCAAAGCGACGGGTGTTTGCCGAAATAGCTGACGTATTGTTACAAGGATTTTTCGACTTAGTTTTACTCCTTCTACCTGCCTAGAGAGAGATTTTAAAGTAATTGTCGGACACCATATACTAGAAAACATTCTTTTTTTATTACAAACACTTTTATTTTTCTAAAATCTTTTTACAAAATACAAAAAGTTCTTTTTCTATAAAACCTGGCTTACAAAATATTATATACTGCAAAACATTCTTTCTCTAAAACCCTGTTTTATAAAAGAAATAATATAAAAAAGTAGCACCAACTAAACTTTTGTACGTTATTATATTAAAAAACAATATACAATAAAAAACAATATTGAATAGAAATACAATTTACAATAACATACTTGTGTCAAAAATAAGACTATGCCTTAACTTCTCTTCCGTTATTTTATACTACAAAATATTCTTTTACTAAAATCCTGTTTTATTGTTAAAAAACAATAGAAAACAATATAGAATAGAAAAACAATAGAATAGAAATACAACATAATTGTATCTATAAGAAGACCACGCATTAACAATTTTTTTCCGTGATTAGTAACTAATCTTAAGTACATAACTATACTTTGGTAAGATTATATTTATTACTAAAACACAGAGATGTACCAAAAGAAAACATTTCTTCAAAAAATAAACAATATTTAATGCAAAAAAAACTTGGCACGGTTGCTCTTTAATTATAATAAAATTATTTCTTTGTGCGGCAGTCTGATGCAGCTGCGCTAAGTTTTTTGCATTAAATATTTTTTTATATTTTGAAAACAGTTTTTTCACTCCTTTCCTCTCTCTCTCTCTCTCTCTTTAACTCACTCACATACATACCTTCTCACTTTGTCTTTACTATTCCCTCTCTCTCTGTCTCTCTCTTCTTCTTCTTCTTTCTTTTTCTCTCTGTACGTCTATCTTTCTTCCAAACTTATCACATGTTTCTCTTCATTCCATCTCCACCATTCTCCGTCAATCTATATCTGAAGAAATAACTAAGAAATGATAAAGGTCATAAGAGTCGCTTTGCAGGATGTTATGCCGAAAACTTCTATTATATACTACTGTGATCAAAAAGTAAGGTAAAATTGTCATTTAAAACTCCCGGGCATTA
>NW_018023778.1:2934-9933 GCF_002006095.1 Pseudomyrmex gracilis | reverse complement strand
CGAATCGTACGGTGTCGAATAATTTGGTGTCGAATAAATCTGTGTCGAATCGAGCGGTGTCGAATCGTACTGTGGTCAAACGGAACACGCCCAATGTTTTCTTATATGGTCGCATTTGGCTTACACTGTACACTTTGAATGTGTTTTACTACCTAGTGTTTACTAACAATGAGTTGCTCGATTATTATTTCTTTGTGAAATATGAACGATGCGTTTCCAAAGCTCAGACAAAACTCTGCAAAATTAGAATGAGCGCAACACATTTTCTCAACGACCGACTTGTTTGGGCGCGCCGCGCGTTAGTACACAACTCACGCGCGGCGCGCTCGGCTTCTCTACAAAGGCTCGTTTCTCCTACCAGTCGCTCGCGCATGCGCACTCACCTGAGAATGTCTTTTTCCAAAAGTGAAAACTTTTTACACGAGTCGCTTATTTAACCAGAAATAAGCGTTCCTGTTGACTTTCACCAACAATTGTATTTTTGCCCGAAGTTAGCTAGTTTAGTTAAACTGAGCAAATTTCGAACACACGTAATTTTGGTCAATCACGCACAATTCACTTTAGAAAAGTACATTCCGAACTTATCTCCAACTTTTCTCTTTGTTGTAAATTACGTGTTGTATGTCATGTATTACTAAGCAATGGTAGAATATCCAAACGTGGGTTTTAAGTTACTGGGTGTAGTTGTGTTAAAAGGGGGAACTGGAATCCGGTACGGATGTCCAGTCAGCAGTCGCGGGGCGATATGCGACCGCGCGATCAAGGACGTACCGGCCGAAGATTGCACATGCAGCCGAAAAGATGCATTGCATTTTTTGAGAACCAGATGTTGCCTGATTTTCCTTGGCCAATTACAAAGTGATTAGTTCAAGAATAAAAGCCTGTGTCCGGGCCGGTGCGACTAGAATCGCCTAGAGTAGTGTTGCGGCCAGAGGCTCTGTCCATCAGAGCATTGCTTGTAAGGACTTAGGATATCGCGAATGAGTGGAAGTGTAACAAAAGCAGAATACGAAAGAAACAAATTTCTTGGAAACTTAATAAATGTTATAAGATAATATTATAACCTCGGCGTCCCTCCCACGCAGCATCCTCGATCTCACGCGAGGTAACACCTTGTTTTAGGGAAAGTCGACGCTGGACCAGGAACCCCGCCAGGACAGGTAAGTACAATACCAACTACTTGAATTGTGGCTAAATCCTAGAACGTTGCCTGTAACAACTTGGACTCGCACGCTAACGCAAGTTCGCTGACAATTACATTTTCTTCCAGGGTTAGGATCTCGCTTGACGATCGGAGGTAAGTACCTAACACCCGAATTGTGGCTCAAACTTGGTGTAGCGTTTTATTGCTCAAAGGTTATTTCGCACACACATTATCTCCAACAATTAGTTTTTTTGACTGATGTTAGTCTCCGACAACAACACCGAAAAATTTTATAATTGTGGCTGAAACTTGAACACTCGTTTTAACTACCTCCGAATCGTCTACACGAACACTTTTGCTGACATTTATTTTTGGAAGTGTACTTTGCAGAGAGGTGTTAGTTAAATATAAGAAATTTTTTAGAACATCAATTGTGGCCGAAATTTCGAAATCCACTTTCTCTCCCGAAGTTCTCTTTATCTACCAAGTTTCGCCAACAATTAATTTTTTACAAGCACCTAACAGCCCGAGGTTACGACTCGTAGCCGGTTAGTATGGCGAAAATATAATTGTGCGCGAAACTCGCACGATCGCACAATCTACACTAGATCTGTACGCACAGTATCCGCCACAATTACACATGTTTACTTTAGGTGATGTTAATCCTCTTAGATAGTCTAAGTAAATCACGCACACCAAGTATCTCTGACAATTCCAATATCTGAGCAAACTTTATACTTTTTATTTTTCTTCTTGAGCTAGACCGTTTCCGGGTATCGCACCGTACCTTGGTTGATCTGCCCGGCTGTTTTGAACATTACGTTCACCCACCTCCTAACCTTTTTACTTTTCTAATTTAACTACTGCTTCTTACGTGGAGTCCGAGTCTCATCCGGGTTGCTCACATGTCAAATCCGTGCTTACTTACAAGTACCTAATTCTGGGTGAAGTAAACTAGCAATTTCAATTGTGGCTCTAACTCTACCAATCGTAACAACGAGAAAAGCCCGACACACTGTCCACGTTTGGTCAACAACTCCCAATCACAAAGTTTCACTGACTCTTTTTTTATGTTTCAGTTGTCTGCCGTACTAACCTCCTAAAGGAGTGGACTAACAGGACACAATGGGACAATAAACCAGGTGAATATTAACTTCACTTCTATTACCTAATTGTTTTTTATTCTATTAGGAACGATTCTCCAATGGGTGATCAGTAACTTGGTGCAACCATGCTGACAATGAGGTATGTTAGGTTTTACTTAACCTACCACCTAACCTGAAATACTTAACCCTCGTCAAATTTTGAATTGTAAGCCAAATTTCACCTGCATGTTTCAAACGTGTAAATAACGTGATTCCAGGAGTTTTATTAACAAGTGAAAGTGTTAGTTTTAATGTACAAATATTAACAACATTATTAAATGTCAGTTTGGCGAGTGATCCCCGATCAAAAAGAATTACTCTAAAATAAAACAAAATCTTTCCGCTGATTACTAACTTTAAAATAGACCTTATGCACCCCGAATCAAAACTCCGCTAGTATGCTACCAATAATATATACTAAACAATTACATAAATGCACATAGCAAGAGTTTTGCTCGCTTTAAAACACAAAACTAAAAGTAAAATAAAAAGTAGAAAAAAACAAAAGTATTTGATCTTTTATTAAGATTCTTTTTAAGTGTTCTTCACGCGTCGCCTCTGTACCGGACTCTTGTGGGCAAACCTCGTCGCTGGGTGACCTTGGAGGAACGCCCGGGATGACACCCCCAATGACCGACGGTGACATAGTTACCCATGCTCAGTAAGGCCCTCGGTGAGCTTTTGCACTAAGAGAGAGAATAGAGGAAGGAAAATCTCGAATAAAAACCGGGGGCTCCCAACCCTGCTTAGCACTTCATGCCGGTGCAACTGGGATAGGGGAAAAAACCCTGAGTGCAAATCCGGAGCATCCGACCTCGTCAGCCACGGCGCAATTGGACTAGGGGAGTAAAACCTGACTAAAAATCCGGGGTGTCCAGCTCCGATAGTCGCTTCCGGGACGGACACTAGACTAGGGGAAAAAAAACCTTGATTTCAAATCCGGGCAGGCCAGGCTTGTTAGTTCGCGTGCGGAGACAGCTGGCCTAGAGAAGGACACCCTGAAAATAAACCGAAGATCAAACCTTATGATGTATAACGCCGAACAAGACGTTACTGGCACAGAGTAAACGTACACCCAGTGCCCGACAGTCCGGAAGTCATAGCCCTGCTTCCGGGCCGTCATCATCCTGCGAAGAGTCGGCTGTCCCGTGCGCCACAAGCGAGACAGTCTCTTCGGCCACTGTGACCAAAAGATACGATCCGAACGATAAGAAGCCAATAACTAGAAGCGTCACGACACGCTTATATACCGACTCGGAACCAGTGTGCCCAGTTTGTACTTGTTCTTGCACTTATTTACTTAGAGAAACATTTCGATTAAATACAAAAATATTAACACCATAAAAGAATAATTGGAAAAATGAAACATATGAAGAGCATTAATGAAAAGTAAAGAATATAAATCTCTTGGCCAATATATACGTCTTTTTGATTTAAACAAAAAGAAGAAAAGTATACTTAATTAAATAATTAGCAAAATTATTGTTACTATAAAATACATAAAGATCAAAATATGTTTTAATGTTGTTTGTTGCGTAAAAAATATTCTGTTAATATACATTATACTTTGCACTCGCAATTACATATAATATACATTAAATGAAAAAAAGCATTTTTGCAATAAGAATTTTATTGTATTTAAGTTTTAGAAATGAAATATGTACACATTGTCGCTCAACGGAAACCGCAAGAAGGTGGTGGGTTCTTCTGTCAAAAACAATGTAAAACATTTGTTTTGTTCAATACTGTAATAAATGTTTATATATACGTTTTTTAGCATAAAAAATAATAATACTTAAAATAAGTGAAATAATTCTACATGTTATAGTATAAACCAATGTTTTAATAAAAATATAAATAAATACAAATATATAAAACTTAATACACAAGTTACAAAACCATTGTTGTGTATTTCTAAAAAGAATATAGATAGAACAGAACCGGTAAAAGCTTAGATAAAACAGATAGAAGTAAAAAAGATAGATAGAATAAAAAAATAGAAAAGAAGGAGAAATAGATAAGAAAAGAATAACTAGAGTAGATAGAAAAATTGAAAAAATATCCCGGACAGCACAAACTTTCAAAAGACATCTTAAAAGCAATCAAAGTGCATCCTTAAAAATAGCACATTTTCCGGATGTCTTTAGGACGTATTTTGCAGGTCTATGCTGTCTGGGATAAGAAAAAGAATACAACATAAAAAAGATACGCAATACATAGAGAGTGTTATAATTATTTTAGAGTCACTTTCCACGAGTTACAATTGACAACAAGTCGAAACAAAAATATTTAAGAAATTAAAATGCATGTATAAATAAATAAATATATATAAATTGAAAAAAATAAATCTAAATAAACAAATAAATAAATAAATATAAATATATATATAGAAAATAAAAAATAGAAAATAGAAAATATAAAATATAAAATATATAGAATATAAAGTATAAAATATAAAATATAAAATATAAAATATAAAATATAAATTTTAATAAAAGTAAACACAAAAAAATAAATAATAATATTTATACACATATACATTGTTAATTATTGTAAAAATTTTTAAATGTGGAAAATGACTTTTTAATAGTACTAAAATAGTTATAACCATTTGTATTTTTTTACACCAAATATACAATTCGTTAACATTCAGAAATGTTTTTCGGGTTTGAACCGCGGTAATACATATAATAATGACATTAACGTGTTTTTCAAATGTAAAAAACATTTTTAAATGTTACTACAACACAAAAGCATCAAATATCAGAATTACAATTTGTTATGTTATCTTAAAACATATAAACATATTAACATATTGAGTAGTATAACAAATTTAAGTTATATAATTGTAACGACAGTTGCTCTTTATTTATATACATCATTCCAGTATTAAAAATAAGGTAAACTGAGGTTTTACGAGGACAAAGTAGAATCGATTAATGGTACCATTATATTGTAAGTTTGCTAAATGTTAATCAGTTTGGAAAAACTAAATGTAACAATAAACCATCACACATTTCTATGTAATACTGACAATTGTATATAAGTATATCGACATACAAATTGTCTACAAATTTAATATTGATGTAATGCTTGTTGCTTTATGTGTTATCAAACAATGTGATAAGAAAATTGATGATTATAATTTGGCATGAATGTGTGTTTACACTATTCTTGCTGTTTAATTTACTTGATTTCATGCAGTTTCCGAAATCAAATAATGAAACATAAATATCTATTTCAAAAAGAGAGTAAATTCTAAATTTTTTGTGATATCGTTTCTTCAAGCACACAAAAGAATAAATAATTCTTGCTATTCTTCAGTTCACTTGTTTCGACTAAATTCTTTTGCTAAAGTCAGTAATAAATAAAATGTTGGCGTCCATTTCAAAACGAGAGCGAAGACCACTTCTTGTTTTCGCCAAACTATATTCTCAAATATGTAGAAACGCACTGAAGTAATCTACTCGAGTCTTGCTATTCATATATTATATATATGTATGCATATAAGGTGTATAATTAACACCGTTTTAATTATAAATTAAATTTAAATTTAAAATAATAAAAAAAAACATTCTTTTCTAAAGCATTATATTTTTCATACAGGGTAGTTAACAAGTATCGGTACCGCAAAAAATCTTGAAAACTAGACATTTTATGAAAAAAAGTTTCAGATAAAAGTTGTTGGGCTTAAAAGAATCTATTTATCAATTGTATCAGTGTGACTTTGGAAAGCGCCACTAAGGTCAAATCAAGAACACATTAATTTTTTCAAATAGAACATTCTACTTTTAATTGCAGATTCTTATAGCTTAATTCAAGAACTTAATTCTTATAGCTTAATTCAAGATCTTTCTAAAACATTATAATAAAGATTATTTTTATTAAGCAGTTTTTGTTATGAAAGTTGAATATTAGAATACCCCAGAACTTTTTCTACGAAGATGATTTTGATCAAAACAAATTTTGTAAGCAACTAATGCAGAGAATTGACAAAGAATTTAATTTCTTAGTCAACATAGTTATTTCAGATAAAGCAACATTTGAAATAAATGATAACGTCAATAAATAATGGTAATACCGGCAATACTCTAATTCAACTCTCATAAGTCAAAAAGTACTTACTAAAAATAAACTATTATAGTATCTTGAAAAGCTCTTAAATTAAGCTTTAAGAATTTGCAATGAAAAGTAGAATGGCCCACTCAAAAAAAAATCAAGGTAACCTTGTCCTGACCTTGAGAATGTCATTCAAACTGATAAAATTAGTAACTATCCTTTAAAACTCTACAACTTTTGCCTGAAATACTTCTTTGTAACATGCTTAGTTTTTAAGATTTTTTGTGGTACCGGTACTTTTTTTACCCTGTACATATATTTAATTGTTTACTTTGTGACGTGGTAGTCACGCCGCTCCTCCCTCGCCACAAAAAGCTCTCATGATCGCGGGAGTCCGGGGGTGCGAACCGTCAGGGACGCGCCAAGATCCTCCAGGGCTTGCTTGCGTGCGTTAGATTTAGTTGCTTATTCGTATTGTTTCTTTTGTATGCTCTTGGCGCCTCACCACATCGAGAACCCACTACTGGAGGAGATATCAGGAACCATCGATTCTGGGTAAAGGCGAGAGTAAACGAGAGAGAAGGGTGTGCGTGGAGTCGCAGCTAGGCACTCGCACGACGACCAGAGGGGTGAGTCTCCGGAAATAAGCGG
>NW_018023778.1:0-1344 GCF_002006095.1 Pseudomyrmex gracilis | reverse complement strand
ATAAATTGTTTATTTCTCCTAATCTATCTGCAGTGTGGTTGATTGTGAACCTAATCCGAGATTCGTTCGGGACAGCCGTGTTTAATTATCATCTGACCCACCCCCTCTCCGTTTCAAATCCAGCTAGTCGGCCCATTGTGTCGAGCGACGCACATTTTGACGCGAGTGCGCGTCTGGCGCCCAAAACTAGATCCAAGGATCCGTCGGCTCGGTACAGTGGTTGCTCGGTTTGACACCCTCTTCTGTCCTGCCGATACAGACGTTTCCTATCTCGCGGACTTCCGTCCGTGTCTCGATCTCGTATCTTTCCGTTTCGGGCGGGACGACGCGGGAATTTCGTAACATCGGAGAAAAACGTCACAACTTATATATATAAATAAATATATTTATTTATTTATAGATGCATTTTAATTTCTTAAATAGTTTTGTTTTGACTTCTGTTGTTAAGTTTAACTCGTGTAAAGTGACTTCAAAATAATCATAACACTGTATTGCGCGTCTTTTTTTATGTTGTACTCTTTTTCTTATCCCAGACAGCATAGACTTGCAAAATACATCCTAAAGACATCCGGAAAATGTGCTATTTTTAAGGACGCACTTCAAATGTTTTTAAGATGTCACTTGAAAGTTTGTGCTGTCCGGGATATTTTTTCAATTTTTTTATCTATTCTATTTGTTCTTTCCTTATCTACTTCTCTTTCTTTTCTATCTTCTTATTCCATCTTTACTACTTCTATCCTTTCTATCTCAGCTTTTACCTGTTCTGTTCTACCTATATTTTTTTTGGAACTACACAACAATGACTACGTTTACACGTACTGGTAAAACCGGACTTAGATGTCCGTTTACAGAACACCTAAGTCTGGATTTTACTAAATCGGTTTTAATAAAATCAGTACAAGGAACGTTTACAGGACATTTAAGTCCGGTTTTGTACTAAAGACATCTAAAACGGTTTTTATTAAAACGGTTTTACCAGTACATGTATAAGTAGTCAATGGTTTTGTAACTAGTGTATGAATTTTTCTATATTTGTATTTATTTATATTTTTATTGAAACATTGTTTTCTACTATAACATGCAGAATTATTTCACTTATTTTAATTATTATTACTTTTTATGCTAAACAACGTATATATAAACATTTATTACAATATTGAACAAAACAAATGTTCAAATTAATAAAAAGGCCGATACGAGCAATAAAATACAGCATGACAGCGTATAAACAAAAGTGTTTATTCAAAAAGACAAAAAACAAACGTTTCAGTCCACACGTTTGGACCTTCCTCAGTGTAATAATTGTTACATCTAATGGAAATAATATAGAATTGGCGCAAAAAA
>NW_018023777.1:12448-15230 GCF_002006095.1 Pseudomyrmex gracilis | reverse complement strand
TTAAAATAGACAATTTTAAAACATCCAGGAAGGTAACACTGAACGTCTTTAGAATATCCTAAAAATGTTTAAGGACCTAATCTGAACATTTTAAATATGTACAAAACGTTATGTAAAATATTTTAATATTTATACTTTTTACAACAATTAATTGTCTGTATAATATTTAATTTTAAATAATTTTGCAATATGTTTATATTATCAAAAAATATGACTTATATTATGCACGTACGATATTTATTGTTTATTAGTACATAATTGATTTTTTCTAAACGGATTGCCAAACTGCATTCTCTTAGTAGAATCAATTAAAATTTTACTGATTGAATTGATTCAGTAATAAAAAAATTTTACTGAGAATCAGTGATAATATCACTGATTTGCAGTGAAAAAATGCCTCTTTTAAAGTTAGGTGTCAGTAATAGATTAGTGTTACTAGGAATCAGTTAAAATTTTGCTGATTTACTTAATAACAAATAGTGTTACTTAGAATCAGTAACAATATCACTGAATGCCATTACATATTAGTTTTAAAGTAATTGATTGTGAAAGTTTCTATGGCTGAATTGATAGAGTACCCGTTTGATAATCAGAGAGTTTCAGGTTCAAATCTAGTCGAGATGATTTCTGACATAATGGGTTTTTTCTGCGAAGTAATACTAGAACAACATAGAGCATAACCAAGAAAACTTATTCGAAGAGATAAATTATAAACCTAAGTCATTTTTTCATATTATAAATGTCATTTTGCTATCAAATCGTGTTGCGCAGATCTTGCTTCATATTTGACGTCAATTTGGTCTTAGGTTATGATATCAAGCTTTGCTCGGTTTTTGCTAGCAATTTGCTGTTATTTTTTGTTGACAAGCTTTGGTAACAAAATCCAAGTTTAATGCGGACACAGTTAATGCCAATTTGCTGAGTATCTTTGCTTAAAATTGCTGACAATTTGCTGGCAAATTGTGAACAAATTGTTTATTGGGTATACATTTTAGTTTCTACTAAAACTTAAGTAATTTACCTTTAAAAGTACAAAACTATGACTAAATTATTAATATACAAATTTATATTTAATAATATATAATTACTAATATAGAGATGTATATTTACGTAATAATAATATGAAAAACTATAAAGAAATAATATGCAATGTTTCATTTTCTATACAAAAATTTGTTTGATAATATATTTAGATATACAATAATTCTTAAAAAATAGTGTATTTTTACAATAAAAACATTTCCAAGGTATATATATCTTTTCTTCTTCATTTATTTAGTAATTTTTATTCTTTGTAATATTTCATTTTTTTCTTTTAATTGAAAACGTTTATTATTAGTAACTTTATTATTAGTAATTCGTATTATTACACTGAAAAAAAAAGTTATTTAAAAATAGAAAATTTTGTTTGATTTTAGCAAATCGTGTGTTTGGATACAACTGTGCATCACTTTTCTTAAATTAATGAAACTTATTTATTTAATTCAAAAACATAAGTTTTCTATTAAGTATATGATGTATTAATAGTAACAGTTATTATTCAAATATAAATATAGTTTACTAGAAAGTACTATTTGTTTTTTAGAGATTAAATTTCTTTTTTATGCAGTAGAAATATTGACACAAACTAAGAATACTTTTGCTTAAAAACAAAAACATAATTTTTTAATTGAGTAAATCATGTTTTAAGTATACAAAATATTCTTGAAATGTAATTACCGGTTAGTAAAATGTAATAATTATTTTTTATTAATCAGGGATATAAGCACAAAATAAAAACTTATTTACTTAAGTGTAAAAAAATAATGTTTTTATTTAATAAATGTAATCTTTTATAGAACAAATGATGCTTTAGGTGTATTTATTATTTTTGAAATATAATTATAATTTATTACAATGTAAATATATGGTTTTTACTAATTACAGACATAAGCACAAAGTAAAATCTTATTTGCTTAAGTATAAAAAAGTAATCTTTTTCTTTCGTTAATCCAATCTTTTATAGAACAAATGATGTTTTAGGTGTACAAATTATTTTTGAAATACAATTATGATTGATTAAAATATAAATAAATGTTTGTTAGTACTTAGAGACATAAGCACAGAATACAAACTTATTTGTTTCATTGTAAAGAAATAATGTTTTTATTTAGTAAATTTAGTAATATACAACATTAGTTATACAATCTAGTATAAATTAAACTAATTATTTTTCAATTATAAGTAAGACTTCTTTTTATCTTACTTGTACAAGACACAAAAGTTTTTAATTAGAAATTGATGCGTCAAATATATTTTCACAAAAAATGTAACTTTCCTGATTCGCAAAATACACTTTGTAATCTAGTAACTGTTTCTGTTTAATACAAAACAATTGATCTTCTTCTACAAATTTGTAAGCACTCTTGTGATAATTATAACTTAAAGTAGAAAGTCTTAAACATATAAAGAATATTTCTTTGCTTTCATTTAAAATAATATATTGAATCTTTCCAAATAAACGGTGACGAATATTCGTACAAATAATATTGTTGATTTCATAACGTGTACCACTTATTACAACCCAAGATATTACGTTTAATTCAACATCTATCATTTCTGGAAGTAACACCTTTTTTATGTTAAAATAATCTGATATTTCAGTAAATTTAGATATTTTACTATCATATAAACAACAGTCTGAGAATCCATCAGCGCAAACGAATCGATAGCAGAGTTTTAATTGATGTTTAAGAGCAAGAGTATATGAAGGATTTATTCTTGAAGTAATAACCTTAGCATA
>NW_018023777.1:4909-8453 GCF_002006095.1 Pseudomyrmex gracilis | reverse complement strand
AGTTTTCTATTAAGTATATGATGTATTAATAGTAACAGTTATTATTCAAATATAAATATAGTTTACTAGAAAGTACTATTTGTTTTTTAGAGATTAAATTTCTTTTTTATGTAGTAGAAATATTGACACAAACTAAGAATACTTTTGCTTAAAAACAAAAACATAATTTTTTTATTGAGTAAATCATGTTTTAAGTATACAAAATATTCTTGAAATGTAATTACCGTTTACTAAAGTGTAATAATTGGTTTTTATTAATCAGGGACATAAGCACAAAATAAAAACTTATTTACTTAAGTGTAAAAAAATAATGTTTTTATTTAGTAAATTTAGTAGTATACAACATTAGTTATACAATGTAGTATAAATTAAACTAATTATTTTTTAATTATAAGTAAGACTTCTTTTTATCTTACTTGTACAAGACACAAAATTTTTTAATTAGAAATTGATGCGTGTTGCGTCTGTGCTATTTGTCCGTGTAACCTCTAGGAAAAAGTGCTTCGAGAGACACGGTCGGGAGAAATAGACTCTTCCTTTGCTTAAAGATGATTTATTTTACAACTTCAGCGGGCGATCGATCTCGGTCTCTTATCTAGTTTCACAATAAACTCCTTTTTAACGTACTTGCGTGTGTGTTAAGTCGTCGCGAGTTTTTTCTATATTGCATGTCTTGTCGCTACGTGTTCTTCTTCTTACGCGCAAAGAGGCGATAGCCGCGAAGAGTCGCGAACAGCGCCGAAGGCGCCCGAAAAACGCGCGGACTAATACGCCGCCGAAACGCGCTCGCGGCACCGAGGTCCGCGCTTACGCGGGAAACATAAAAATAACAGCCTGCTCAAAGGTTCACTTAACAATGCGCAAATATATTTTCACAAAAAATGTAACTTTCCTGATTCGCAAAATACACTTTGTAATCTAGTAACTGTTTCTGTTTAATACAAAACAATTGATCTTCTTCTACAAATTTGTAAGCACTCTTGTGATAATTNTAACTTAAAGTAGAAAGTCTTAAACATATAAAGAATATTTCTTTGCTTTCATTTAAAATAATATATTGAATCTTTCCAAATAAACGGTGACGAATATTCGTACAAATAATATTGTTGATTTCATAACGTGTACCACTTATTACAACCCAAGATATTACGTTTAATTCAACATCTATCATTTCTGGAAGTAACACCTTTTTTATGTTAAAATAATCTGATATTTCAGTAAATTTAGATATTTTACTATCATATAAACAACAGTCTGAGAATCCATCAGCGCAAACGAATCGATAGCAGAGTTTTAATTGATGTTTAAGAGCAAGAGTATATGAAGGATTTATTCTTGAAGTAATAACCTTAGCATANTTTTTTATTTGTTTATGTTTTGCCTCAAAGCGAATAGAAGACATAAGTTTTAGTGGTCCATATTTTCGCATAATTCTGCTATAATGTAATAAATTATGATGTTTTGGTTTAAATGCTATATTAAGCAACTTTTTATGCAATGACAAATAATTAAATACGATTTGATCAAATAAATCAATACATTTAAAAGTGAGTAAGTGTGAACACGAGATATTTATAATTTTTTTAAAATACAAATATAAATGCCAAATCGGTGTTTTTTCCGGTACGAGATCACTGATCATTAGCGATAAATTGTTGACCAAAAAATACATTTCTGATGCTGTTAACATAATTTTTTCGTTTTTAATCGATTCTGAGTGAAGCGGCAGTGGAATATTATCATTAAATAAACGAGGACAATTAAGCAATCTTTCATTTAAAACTTCTAACGTAAAAACTTGTTTCTTATAAATAAGATGATTCAAAATTTTACCCATATCATACCTACAAATTCCTTCTAATAAATCATGCATTGGATCTATAGATACATTTACTGCTACATGAAAATTTGGTATTTGATTAAAAATACACTCTTCTTGTATTCCAAACTTTGAATTAATAACGTAATTAGGATAATCATTGCGTATTCTTATATATTTGTTTTCTTCAATAACAAGTTTCTGTGCTTCGGTTTTGGTTGCTGTACAAATGCGACAAAAATACTCAGTATTAAAACTCTTAGAAAATCCAAGAATTGTGTTTAAGCCTAAATTATCTCCAGCAATAAACATTAAACGGAAAAATATTTTGTACTCTTTGTTTACATTGATAGTTATACCGTTAACACTAAGATCAATTATTTGGTCAACAACATGTGAGAAAATTTTATTTCCCAAATTCTTATGATCTTGATAGTTATGCAATTGCATAAGTAGAATGTTATCTAATTTACTTGAATATTGAGGAGGTAAACTGAGTAAAGTTAAATAAACTGCGCCCAACTTATGAATCGATTTTCGTGACCCTGACGGATTGTTTATCTCAAAATCATCAAAAAATATTGCTATTGGTAGCGTTATTTTATTTTGATTTAACTCTATANATTTCCATATTTCACCATGAAATACTGAACTTAACATTTCAGTATTATTGTTACATTCATTAGTATATTCTACAATATGAGTGAATATTTTAGGAAGTTCTAAATACTTTTTTAAAACAAGTTTCATAGGAATTATAGCAAGTTTTTTATGACATATAATCAATTGTTTCTTAAATTTTTTTGTTTTGGAGCTAAAAATGAGTAAATTTTTATTTTGTTTGGTTTTATAAGACAATTAATATTGCTTAAATTTGTAAAAGTATAATGTTCACTTTTAAATTTTTTAAAACTTTTTTTTATGATATTTAAATATTGACATATGTTACCTGTAGTACCATATTTTTTTCTAAAATTTTAAAACTGTCAGATAAATAAATATGAAATATGTCTTTAATTTCGTGGACGTTCTTCTTATTTAAAGTTTCTTGAGAATATAATTTTGTAATTAAACATAGAGTTAATTTTGTTATGTTAGAAGTAAAATCTTGAAGAAAACTGCAATTTTCTGTTTTATTTAATGTAGGTTCTAATTTTTTGTTATCATAAGTTTCTAAGTTTTTGTTAACAATAGGAGCACTTGTTATATCTATCAATTCGTTTAACGATATGGAGTTTGTTTTATTAAATATTTGTTTTTGATATTCTTCTTTTAATTGAACATCATGGATTGTACGTATGTGTCGCAATAGAGAGTAAACAGTACTGTATGAATTTTTGCAATTCGGAAAATTGCAACAAACTTCTGAATATAATAAATTCTTATGTTTCAACTTAATATGACATTTAAAATGTTCAAAAACTAAAACTGACTCATTACAAAACATGCAATTAAACATTTTGAATATAAAATATATAATTATAGCAAAAACGTATAAATAAAAAGTACTCAAAATGATAGATACATTTCAATTATTCATTGCATAATTCCATGTTTTGGATATTTCCTGTAAGCTTTTTCAATATATATTCAGTATTTGAAAACAAGATGTCCCATTGTGTGCAAAATTTATATAAACCTTTCTGTATCAGCATCCATAAATGTTTGCTAGCATCTGGATAATCAATTTGCAAAACGTGAAAGGTTTTAAAACAAACATCTAGA
>NW_018023777.1:2231-4569 GCF_002006095.1 Pseudomyrmex gracilis | reverse complement strand
ATATATGACAAAAGTTGAATCATAATTGCTACTTTTGAATCTGTAAAAAGTAAATGTACATTTGCATATACAAATTTTAATGTTATAATAATAAATAATAATAATTTAATTTTACCTTCAGAAATATTTAACTTTAGTTTTTCCATTAATTCAGTAAAATCATCATTTTTTCCAATACTTGATGTCGATTGTTTAATGATATTGAAAAACTCAGTCCATGTTTTTATAGACAAAGTAAAATGTGATAACTGCATTGTATCAAAATCATACTTAATAAGCTTATATCTATTTGGATGTTTAAAAAGTGGCCATTTTTCAAATATATTATTTAACGTTTTATCAAATGAGTTTTTTAATTCTGCATGTCGATATTCAAATGTTATAGACCATTTTTGTAAAACAGTTTCCCAAGGTGCTTGGTTAACATTTAACCAATCTACATTTTGTTTCACATTGTCATCGACTGAAAATACTTTTATTTATCTAAACTTTGTTTGCGAAAAAGAGTTTTACTTTTCAAATTACCTACCATTGTCGACAAAGTCTACATCATCATCAACAGTTTCTTGTATTTTGTATTTTGATGCTTTTCGCAGTTGTGATGCCTGATATCTTCTATTACGCCAACAAGACCAAAGTTTACCTTTTGCAGGTTGTGATTTCTTATATATATATATATCTTTAGTATCAATCTTCTTTTTTCCTTTTATAAAATATGTACCTTTAGCTTCTGAAGGAAATGTCTTGACAATTCTTTCTGCAATGTCTTCAGCTATTTCATTAGTTAAGCTAAAAAATTTAGTTATAAAATATTGGAAAACTCAACTATATTCAAATATATAATATATAATATATATTAAATATGTAATGTATAAGTAGAATATTTATAATTTATAATAATATGAACATATAATAATCTGAGACATACAATATTATTATCTTCTATATATCCGATTATTATGTTACATAATTTATTTCTCATAGATCCACTGAGTTCTTTATTTGTTTTTAAAGCTTGTAAAATTATTTTGCCCACTTTAGATCGTTGCAATAAATCAGTAATAGTTGGCATTGCATCTAATATAAACATGTCTCTAGTACCAAAAGCATTTTGTCTAAATATTTTTATTTCTTTTATGTCATTAGTTTTTAAGCACCGACTTGTTTCTATTGTCGTATGATCTGATATATTTTCATTATTCATATTTTTATTATTTTCTATCTAAAATGTTTAAAAGATAATTATTACGTATTATTAAAAATAATTTAATAGACTCGAACAAAAGAATAAGTTATTTATTAACATTAAAAGATGAAACTCACATTAGTTTTTTCAGAAGAATCTGCTTGCATTTGACTTTCTTTCATGTTAGTTTCTTTGAAATTCTGTTTATGATGAGACATAAATATTATACGTGGACCTACTTCTGGAATTAGTTCAGCAATTAATTTTTCATCTAAGAATTTCATAACGTCCATCGTGATTTTATTTTTTTCAAAGAAAAAGGAATTTATATATTTATATAAATTTAAAAAATAAATAAGATTTATTTAGATTATATAAATGATGTAAGCAAAAAGTACTTTGTTTTAATTTAAGATAAACAGAAGATATCATGATAAAATGTTTCCAGACATGATAAATAAATCAATTTACTTACTTTGAAAAATGTCAACATAAGCACCTAAGCTCAAATCTATCAAAATATCTTTCACTTCCATCTTTAGATCAAATATTACTTCTTGGTGAAAAAGAATAAAAACTGTCTTATTCTTTTTTGAAGACGTATTCTCACAATCACAGTATGTAACGTATCAACCAGCGTATGTCAATTGTTTAACGGTCTTGTCTCTGCTTGTAAGTAGCAGAGGTGCCAACTAAAAACAAAAGAGAGAGTTACTGCGCGCGCATGACTATATGGCTGCGTTCCGATATTTATTGGCAGTACTAAAACTCAACACTTCACGTACATGTGCTATAGATTTCCAGTACTGGCAGTAAATATCGGAACGCGGCCTATGTAACTTGGCGCGAAGCACTTTATTGTTCCCTCTTGATACGCATAATCCATCATTATTTGATGATCGTGCATACGACAAGATTTCACTATAATTATATTTTATAATATAACTACAAAAAATTATATAATATAGGTATTAAAATATTACAGTTTATGTAAATGTAGTAATATATATAATAATTAAAAAGTTCTTCATGCAAAGAACATAGCGTTTTTGAATATTATTAATAATTAATTTAAAATTGAAAAACAAAATATCTTACAAAGATTTACGCTCGTGAAATTGTCAACAGAAATATGTAAGGCCGATACGAGCC
>NW_018023777.1:0-1460 GCF_002006095.1 Pseudomyrmex gracilis | reverse complement strand
AAAGCCGGAGATTCCAGGTTCGACTCCTGGCCGAGGAGTTTTTTTCGCAATATTTTAAAAATTAGTTAGGGGGGTATTTGGGGTATTTCATATGTGAGATGCAAATCTAGCATCCCGTATGATTTTAAGAATTGAGATTTCAATTCAAAAAAAAAAAAAAAACTCACTTGTAAAAATTTACAAGTAAATTTGTTACATGTGTATACATATATATATATACATGGATAAGTTCTCGCTCAACACTTTGAGAACGGCTCGTAAGGCCTTATATTCATTCATTGGTTTAAATTTCACGAGCCTTAAGTCTTTATTAATTATTACATATTTGTTAATTTTCAAAATTTAGAAACATAATATATAACAAATATTTACTAAAATTACACTTCTAAAATTAAGATTTTTTAGTTCTGCATCTTACAAATTGGTTTACTAACTTTCAAAAAATCAAAATCTATAACAAAGTAAATCTGAATTAAATTGAAATACACATTCTACTAAATAATAATTTTCTAAATGTAAATTTATATATACTATAAGCAAAGAAACAATTTTTAATATTAAAAACTTATTTACTTACATTAAGTAAATATTATTATAGTAAATACATTTACTAAAAATAAGAAAATTTTTTTCTCAGTGTAGTAACAATTCTGTCCTAAAACTGGTACATACTTCCAAAACAGGACACTGGTACAACCGATTTCGGTTGTCTTAATACTGGTACATTTGCTTAACTTCTAAGTTTTATGAAAATTTATATTAAATAGTGATTAAAATTACTTTTTTTAAATTATTTGTATGAGATAAGTGCCATATCTTTTAAGGCAAATGATGGTTTTACAAATTTCTTTTACTACATTTAAGCAATTTCGAATTAATGGTTTAACCATCCTTAAGCGTCCTGATACTGGTACAGTTACCTTATCATAAAAAGTAAATAAATTATTTAAGATGCTCAAGTTAAGTGGGACACTTTTTGCGCGCGTGTGAGTATGTGTGCGTGCGTGTGTACATATACATCTTTTATATACATCTTATGATATACATCTTCAAAAAAAACCGTGTAACTGTAAAAAAGCAGCTTTTTGCAATGTGCAAGATGTCGTGAAAATTATTGTTTCTCCTGTTTCTACGATAAATATCATCCTGCTTCGTGTGATGGTTCATCTGATTAATGAAACTGTTTATGATTAATAAAATATATTTTTTATTCATTTGTCTTTTATGTTAATTTTCTTTATTCAAATTTGTTAATTTTTTTAAAAACAGGTTTGCAATTTAATTACTTTTTTATAGATAGCAATTTTGCAAACAAATTTTTAAGATAAAAAGAAAAAAATAAAAATGTTCATTTTTAATCAAAAATAGACAAAATGTCAAAATTTTTTATTATTTATATTAATATTTATTAATTTATGTAATTATTGAATGGACAATTTGTATTCTAAGTAAAAAAAAAA
>NW_018023776.1:7588-10041 GCF_002006095.1 Pseudomyrmex gracilis | reverse complement strand
GAGGTGCAGGGGGACGCCTCCACACCGGCCCCCGGTACAAGTGGGGGCGTAGGAAGACCGCCGACCGCTGCCGAGTTTCTCGGCATAGTTGCGGCCAAGAAGCGTGCCTCGGACGCGAGGCGTGCGGAGGCGGTAATGGAGCTGGAGGACGAGAACTGGCCCGACACCACACAGCTACCGTCCTCCAGGCTCTCGTGCCCGGTTGCCTCCGCGGCTGAAATGGTGCAGAAGACGCACACAGCCACGGAGGCCGTGATGAAGGTGGCCACCACTTCGAAGAATCTTGCCGGCCGGTTCGTCAAGATTCTGAAGGAGGTGGCGGCTACTATAAAGGGACTGGGCGAAGGCATTGTTGTCCTCGCCTATGTGCCGATAGAGGCGGCGGAGTCGGGGCTGTCCGGGCCTGGCGCGCTCGCAGATGAGCGGTGGCGGTGCCTGACACATCCCCGAAGAAGAGGAGGAAGCGGCGGGCTCGCAGTGCCGGGTCCGGCGGGAACTCCTCCGGCTGGAAGGAAGACGGAGAGAAGGTTTACCTTCTCTCTCCGGTGGAGAGCCTGGCCCGGCTGTGGCCGGAGGAGGGCAAAGAGCGGGAGGACGTCCCTCCCGCGTCCGCCCCCTCTGAAGGCACAAAGCCCGCCGCGGGAAAAAGGGGGGAGGCCACTGGGGCCTCCGCCCCAAGCAATGAACCTTCCGGTCTCCTGGAACAGCCGGAGACCGGGGAAAAGAGGAGTGGGGACGGCGCGATGCCTCTCCCTCTTCCCAAAATAAAGGTGTCCGGGACCAGAGACCGCAAGGTCGCTGGCTCCCGGGCAACAAAAGGTGCGGCGCCCAAATCGCCGGGTTCAGGGGGAGGCTCCACTAAGGAGCAGAGATGCCAGTTTGCGGACGCTAGCAGCATGCTCAGCAAGTAGAGGGGATACACAGACCAAACGCACACAGGCGAACAGCCGTGTACGTGTGCGCTCAGCGCCTCGGCGAGTGGCTGCTTGCTTGTGTGCGTGTCCCCTCCACTTGCTGCAGCATGTTGCTAGCGTCCGCAAACTGGCATCTCTGCTAAGGAGCCCTCCCCCAAGCGGCAGAGGGGAGGCAAGTCAGCCTCCCCTTCACCGGGAAGACAGAAGCCGGGACCTAAGTCCTCCAAGTCGGGCAATTAGGCTCGGCTTGGCAGTACCCGTGCTCGAGGTGGAGGGGTCACGGCTCGGGCGTGACCCCCGGACCTAGCCCCAGTCATGGGGCTGCTTGGTCGCGGGTGAGGAATGCGAAGAAATGCATTGACCCCCCCTGACTTTGGTCACGGGGAGCGGGGACTTGGTGCGGCAAGTTGGGGAACTTGCCTCGCCATTGCACAAGTCACCAGGGAGGGGCGGCTTGAGGAGGGCTATGGCCCTCTCCTCCTGCCGCAACCCCAAAGGCGACAGCGATGGGGGCGTTGTCCTTTGGGGACAAGTCTTGGACTAGGGGGGACCTGGAGATGTAATAGCCTTCCGGCTGCCACAGGCTCCCCCATTATGTCCGGTGGAGGCCATTGAGTGGTTTTAGTGGGTGCGAGTCCCACACTCCCCGCCCAAATCCCCACAGGGCGGGGGTGCATAATGCATTTCCCCTCATAAAAAAAAAAGAGAGAGAGAGAGAGAGAGAAATGTCCAATAGCAAAGTTGTACGGCTTCAAGCGGTTATGCTAGTAGGCTACGGCAGAAAATCGCCTGAAAGTGATCGCGAGAAGTTGCTCGAATGCATTATGTCCAAAGACGTTAGCGGGAATCTGCCCGAAAGCGTTGGCGGGGCCGATCATTATTCTCTCACTCTTGCAGGCACCAATGTACGAGCTTTTGAGCAAACAATACGGATCACTGATTTTAATCTTTGATGCAGTGCTGTCTTCTTCTTAGCAAGCAGCAGTTACTTCGTGGACAAAAACAAACAGCCCCAAAAATTGTCTCTGTAACAAAAGAAGCCATAGCGCTTCAATTGATTGTCTCAAACATCTTCATTTTGCCTCGGTGGCCTAACAGGGAAGGCGATGGCACGGAAAGCTGGAGATTCCAGGTTCGACTCCTGGCCGAGAAGTTTTTTTCGCAATATTTTAAAATTAGTTAGGGGAGTATCCGGGGTCTTTCATATGTGAAATGCATATCCAGCATTCCGTATAAATTTAAGAATTGAGATTTCAATTAAAAAAAAACACTCACTTGTAAAAATTTACAAGTAGAATTCGTTACATGTGTATATATATATATAAAATTAGTTAGGGGAGTATCCGGGGTCTTTCATATGTGAAATGCATATCCAGCATTCCGTATAAATTTAAGAATTGAAATTTCAATTAAAAAAAAAACACGTGAAAAACGTGAATTTACTTATATATGTACACACATATAAGACATATTTTCCGCAAGACATCCTGCAAAACGGCTCCATAAGACTTGTTTATTTAATTAGTTTAATAAACTTCA
>NW_018023776.1:3084-6608 GCF_002006095.1 Pseudomyrmex gracilis | reverse complement strand
AAAGTTTATGCCACCAAGCCTCAAGATTTAGATGATTTAAGAGGGAGAATAACTCGAGAGATAGAACTAATACCGCTGGAAACGTACCGGAATGTGGTTTCAGCTGTTTATAACAGATTGGCACATTGCCAGGCTGTCGAAGGGCAACAATTTGAACATTTGTTGTGAATTGTTTGATACAATTGAATATTTTGCCCAAGCTGACCAATTGGAATGAAATTCGCCTTAACTGGCCGGACCCACACGCCACTCTTGTCTTAACTGGCCGGAATCACACGCCACTTAACAAATTGTTAATTTTAAACCTTTATAACTCAAAAAGTACTTAATGAAAAAATGTTTTATTATAGTGTTTTGGAAAGCTCTCGATATAAGCTATAAAAATATGCAATAAAATGTAGGGGACTCTATTTAAAAAATAAGATTGACCTTGAAATGACCTTGAAGGACATGGTCAAGATCAAAATCAAGGTCATCAACTTACTCCTCGCTTGAAACCATACAACTTTGCTATTGGACATTTTCTCCAAAATGCATTCTAACTGAAGATATTAGGGNGGTCCGATACTTTTTGATGACCCTGTATATGTATCTTGTGTGTGAATTATCTGAGACTCACGGCAAGCGTTACAATATTCGACTTCGCTTGTGAATCTAACGAAAGACGGGAAGAACGCGAGAACCAACAATTAGTCTGTCTCAGTCTAAAAGAAATACGGGCGAACCGACCGAGAGACAAAGAAAAAGATGCATATATCTATCCTTGTCGTCCGACTAGATAGCGCTACCTTCTGGATAGCGTAGCAGACGCCAGCGGCCGAATAGCCGATTCCAAGGTTACGCGGCGGTTCAACATCCTCTTAAAAGCTTAATACAAAGAAATAATATTAATCAAATAAGTGAGAAATAATATCTTGTCTTTTGTCCTATTTATAATAATAGAACTTGAAGGTTTTGCTGCAAGAAGCAAAGACATCTGGATAAATCTTTAAAGTAAATCAATAAATTTTTTACTTTTTATTTAAAATATTTACTTTTTATTACAAATATTTACTTTTTTCCTTTAAAATACTAAAATTAGTTAATCTTATTATTGTTGTAGAGATGTCATTCATTGTTATATTCTTGTTTTTTGTTTTTATTCAGCAGAGAAAGAGCAAAGTGCACAAAAATCAAATCCACAATTAATATCTACAAATAGCAAAACTGTAAGAAAAAAATTTTCTTTTTCTCTCTGCATTTCAATTGTCTGAAGGTTTTAAAAGAAATTCTTTAAGCAACAAAAGCAATTACATGTTTGTAAAACGGTTGTTTTATTTATATGTATAAGATTGACAATAATAAAAAAAGAACTTAGCAAACAATTTCTGACTGCGCAGACCTTGGCAACAGAAACTGTGTGCAGAAACGCTACAGTACGGAAACATGCTTTGGTGTTGCCAAAACTATTAGCACATAGAGACAAAAAACGCAACAACTCTGTTGGCACATACATGAGACTATTGCGGCCAAAATGATTCCATATATGTTAGTAAAATTGATAACAAATAGATGGTCGATAGCAAGCAGATTTGCTTTAGCAATACTGTGACCAAACAGTCCGCAAAACCGTATAAGCATCTGTTTATGACAAAACGTTGACCGCAGTCGGGTCGATCTGTTGAACGCATTGACGACAGATTGCCACCAAACGCCAAGCAGATCTGTTCGTGCATATGTGCGGACTGTTTGCACGCAAGACTACTAAACTGTCTGTGTGACATCTAGACAACAAAATGGCGATTATCTGCGATCATATCTGTCGCCTGTGTTGATAACAGATTGTTAACAAACGTTGAACAGTCTTTTACAGTTAGACCTTGTTTATGAAGACAATAACTGTTAACTTATGCTGGAACCGGTAAAGTTCAACTGTAAGATTTTAACCTTTAGAACGCCGGGGTTTTGAAAAATTTGCAAATCATATTTTTCTATAGAAATGTGGTCTAAGGTCCCTAAGTTAGGGCCAAACTAAGTTAAGATGTTGGCGAGTCAGACCCCTTACGCCTAGAGGCGTATCCCGGCCAGGTGCGATAAGGCCGAATGTTAAAATTTTCAAAATTTCAAAAGAACATTCAATTGCACTATTTTTTTTGTTTTTAGCATTATTTATGTTTTACCTGATCAAATAAAGTCAGTTTGTATCATTATCGATTGGAAAACATTATAGAGGGCGCCATCAACCGACATTTGAGTTTTTTTTTCTTTTTTCTAAAAAATTTTTTCCGTTTGGCTGAGCATTTATCAACGTATTTTACAATATTCATCTAATAGTAGCAAAAACCACCGCTAGGTGGCGAGAACCCCGAAATCCATATCCACATCTAAAGTAGATCATTGATTTATATAATTAGATTCGCTGCAGTAACAAGTTGAACCTAAAACCTGTGTTAGTGTGATACTGTTTGGACACGATCAATTATTACAATTAATTTAGATAATAGAAATTATTTTTAATAATTTCTATTTAATTTAGATTATAAAAAAATGAGTATAAAAAAATTTCATTTTTTTACGCCTCTAGGCGTTTTCCGGCGCTCTAAAGGTTAAGAGGATGCTGAACCGCTGGCAAAAGTCCACTCAATCGCTACGCTATCGGGTAGGTGGCGCCATCTCTCGGGATCGAATCAAACAAAAACAAGGATAAATAACATAAGAGAGACAAGGATAAACATATGTCTTTCTCTTCTGGTGCAAAGTTTGGGAACTACGTAGTGCTTCGTGCAGTGTTTTGACAGGAAAAATAACCTTTGTGTCTACAATTTACTGGTTCAATACTTTCTCTTCCTGCAAGCGTTCAAAGTGTTTTTTAATACTTTTGTAATATTCTTAGAGGTTCTATCTAGCGTGCCAAAGTGTGTTTCGTGACATATAAACTGTTAAATCTGTAGACATACTTGATAATGTAAGGTAGTTAATTTTCTTAAAAAAAAATTTTTCTATTTTATAAACATTTATTATCTGGCGGGACTTATTACACTGTTTTCTTTTATTGTGGAGAACCGTTTTCTCATTTGTGCAGTACATTTGGCAAAAGTCATGATTCAGACATTTTACTATTTTTATGATAAAACAGGACGGTTCAGCATCCTCTTAATACTTCTTTTTATACGCATTCGGCAATGAAGCAATCATAAATTTAATGTATTATTCTCGTATTTGTGGAGTAATATGAAACAATAGATGCTTTCCAGCTACGTACGGTCGACACTGGGTGCATTCCGATATTCACTGCCAGTACTGACGATGTGACGTCATAAAACAATGCTGTTTCTATGTTCCGCAATTACTTGTACTGTTTCTTCCATCGTATAACGAAACGATTTTATCATATATGTAATACTCCTATATTGCTAGTACGGTGCCGACCTGAAGCTCACCGTTACGGTGCAGACAATATAGTAGCCTCTCTCTCCAGCTGCTTTGTGCGCATGTGGCGCATAATGACGCTCGACCATCTATGCCCATATTTGGACTTCGTGCGT
>NW_018023776.1:0-1919 GCF_002006095.1 Pseudomyrmex gracilis | reverse complement strand
ATTTTGATTTCATTTTGACATCTCACATGTTTGACAGATATGGTCGCCAAACCATATCCTAATGAGGACACAGATGGATATAGATTTGGTCTACAAATTTCGCCGGCGGTTGGCGACAAAACCGCGACATCTCGCAACCAAATTGTTTGCTGGGAAGTGTTACTAAGCATGTTACGTTAGTAACTTCTACTGACTTAGACTTAGACAATAGATAAATGATGAATATATTTCATAGAACAATAGCGACCGTGTAAACTTTAGTATTAATTCATTAATTAAAAAAGTGTTTTTTTAAAAAACAACTGTTTGCTAACACTGTTTATCAAATTAATGTCAAGAACCTTATTTCAGTCTGTCAGTTGTCTTCGAAGTGGAAGGATGTGTCGCATCTTCCTGTGTGCGGCTGACACCTACTGAGTTGCCACTTCTTCTTTTTTCTTCAAACTGGAAGAACATCAGGTGTGCAGTTCGTTAGTACCTCCTCTCTATCTTCTTATTAAAACATAACACGAGCACGAAACATAATTAACTTTAATTAATTTTTCATAATTAACTTTATTTATTTCTTTACATTTTTGTTAAAACTACCGATCAGAAGCTTATTAAAGTTTACAGTAGCGTTGACTATACACGGCGGCGTGAAACGCACGTAACGTATAGTGTTCCAGATGTTGACGTACGTCGAAGACAATGTGATCACTATACCGAACACCATTATGACATAACCGAAGTAATTAACCATTCTTCTGACATTCCATAATCTTTTCTTTTTCGCAACCTTTATCTGTGCAACTTCTTCTTGCAAAGTATCCGTTGATTCAATTGTATTTAGCTCAGTAGCGTCTGTAAGAAGCGACTGATTTTCTCGATGAGTGGTAGACATCGAGATTTGAATGAAATTTTCCTTGTCTTCGCCATCACAACAGCCAGTAAATTCGCCTGATCGTGAATTCATTCCATTATCCAAGTCATCGAAGTAGAGATACGTATAGCTGTTTGAAGTTTAATATTCAAACATTTAAGAAATGAATATATATCTACAGACACAAACATAATATATATCTACAGACATAACGTCTATATTCTGTGTATATGAAGCATGTGTACGTAACTCTTTCGCTATGTCGGAACTGGTAGTTCCTGCCAAACCGATCGCTATGCCACAAATGTACATACATTTCACGCAGTCTGCGATATTTTGGGTTTTTTATACAAAGATTTGTTTTCATAATACTTTTTATTAGAAAGTGTTTGTGTACTTGAACAAGACACTTTTACTTTGTTAATATTAACTTCATATTTAATCAAACAGTAATCAAAATAAACGTTCGTGAACATAATATTTAATAATAATTATAATATCACCATAATACCTTTTTCAACTAATTTTTATTAGTAATATTTTCTGTGATATATTTCGAAACAAGGACTTGCACATAACTAGTGTACCTGGTCTTTTTTAATATTTTTGGGCGACTCTACTCTAAGGTGACCAACACCTAGCGAAGAAAAAGAGGGACATTTTTAAAACAAAAACTTTTTTTTATATACATAAATTTCTTTAATAAAAATATTATATTATATTTGTATATAATATTTTATATAATATTTTATTTATAAATAATATTTAAAAACTTAAATTAGTTTAGGGGGTGTATTCAGGGTTCTTCATATACGAGATGCAAATCTAGCATCCTATATGATTTGAAGAATTGAAATTTCAATTAAAAAAACTCACTTGTAAAAATTTACTTGTGAATACACGTATATACAGGGTGTCCCAGAATGGCCGTACAATCTCTCGTAGGCAGGTAGAAGGAGTAAACCTGAGTCGAAAAGTCCTATACCATTTTGCTAGATTCGCAATAGTTGCTGAGATTTTAATTAACAAAGATCCGCGAATAAGCATGCATCGGGCT